>NC_044189.1:12661292-12836292 GCF_900880675.1 Sparus aurata | reverse complement strand
TCTAACTAATTTTGAGTAGTTTATAAGCATTGATGGCTCAAAAACAGGTGACAAAATGTCAAATGTGAAACAGAAAACTCTTAAGAAACTCTTGACAGAGTACCTTGTTTCAGCTGTGTAACATTAACCCACATTTGACAGCCCACTTATGATCTGTGATAGCAGCATCCTTTATAGTACACTTACGTCTGTGTTTTAGGTTAGCGGCCTGCCACCAAATAGAAGCCAGTTATGTTTCTGAACACAAACATATTCAGTCACCAGAAAAGACCTATTCAAGATTTTTTTAAACAGGGCTACGGTTTCGAAATCAGGTATTCACTTCTACCATAAAATGTGTCAATAAGATACTGTGTTTTATTTAATTAATACATTGGCATCCTAAGTTATGTCAATTCAAATAACGTGTACTGGTTTTAAATAATAAACTTAATGTTTTACAGTCCAACAGTGCTATGTATTACAAATAAAGAAATCATTTGTCTCCTATCCAACCACATGAAGTGTAATACACATAAAATACACACATCCCGAGAGGATATCTTGCTGAAAAAGAGAGGGTAAGATTAGCTAGAAACACACAGAAAGAAGCAGACTCGCGAATGCTTTGTTTAAATGATAACAGTGTTTTATTTGCTTGGTTTAGCAACTGTACATGTGACTCCTTCCTGAGAATACTGCTCACCTCAGGGGGAGAGGGAACAGTGGAATGGAGAGAGAATCAGAGAGGGAGGAGAGGAAGCTGAGGGGAGGGGTGGTGACGCAGGGAGAGAGAGGAGAAGTGTGGGGGTGACGGGGCTGAAGGAGGAGAAAAGAGAGGGAATAAATAACTCCAGTGAGGGAGGTAGAAAGGCAGGGAAGGAAAAACAGGAGGACTGATTGAGAGGAAATTATGATGCAGATGAACAGTGTAAAGTACAATTGAAATAATGCAGAAATTTCAGGTGAGTAGCTGGCAAAACATGTTCTTTAAATCAGAGCATTTTTGAGCGAAATGTTCTTTTTCAGTCAATTGCAGGTCATTTGGCACAGGTTCAGCACCTCCACTGCGACTCAAAAAAACACCCTCCCGCCACCACTCACCCCTCTCTCCCTTCACTCCCCCCTCCCGTTCATCCCTCTCCCTTATTCACTAACAATTCATGCCTCGCAAACGTGTTAAAAATATAGCTTCTTTGTATATTCACTATGTAAGTTAACTTAAAAAAGTGGCCTGTGACGTTTAGTTTGTTCTTCAAAAATTCAGCTATCATATTTCATTTTTCATGCCATTTTTTGATGCCTGAGATAAAGAGAGATCTAGAGAGAAGAAGAAGAAAAAGAGCTAAAAATATGACACTTATGATGAGCTGTAAAATCAATAATTTTTGTCCGTACAAGCTGCAAGAGGAAGACTGAGAAACTGAGACGTACTGTAAGAGTCAAGGCTGGAAATTGTAATAATAATAATAATAATGATATAAAAGCATGTTTAAACAACAACGCATCTTCATGATCCTCCTCATCCTGGCTCTTCAGTTCCAGTTGTTACGTCCTGTGTGTGGAGAGTTCTGGTTGTGTTTCTGTGGTAGATTCTGGCGCTTCCATTCACAAATATATGTCTGCAGTCCTTCAACGAGCCTCTTAAACCTTTGTTTGATTCACCTTAAGGATTATAAAGAAGTCACGGATACTTCGAGGGTACGTGACGAGGGAGAAGAAGAGTTTTCTCTGGATACAAAAGCAAATAATGCGACAAAAGTACAAAACACAATATTGCCCAGAACATGACCGTCGCCAGAGAGAAAATAAGGAAATGAATGCTGGAGGGCGAAGAGGGAGCTGATTGTTTCAGTCACGTCTGCTGTCCATCAGTTGATTTTTTTCTTTTAATTTTTTAATCTGTCCATCCGTCACTTGAAATCCATCCAAATGTTCATTCTCTTTGTGACTGGCTAGGAGCTACGGCACTTTAACTCCTGGCCCCGCCCCCTCTGACTTGATTAAATCCTGATCATCTTGAGCCGTGATTGGTCGATGACATCCAGCAGGTTCTTGGCGTCGACTGCGAGGGCGTGAGCTGCCATTAGCATGTGTTTCTTGTAGTCCTTTTGTAAACTGCACAGAGCATAGACAACTATTAACGTCACCGTAGTTACGTTATAAATCATCATAATGAGCGAGGCATGCGCAGGGCATTTTCTCCCTACCTTGTCATGACGTACTGTTGAGCCAGTTTCATCTTCGATATCAACTCAGCCAGATCTGAATTCAGCAACTTCTGGGCCATCTCAATCTGTGGCGACAGAAACAAAATGTTGACATGACACACAAAAAAAGAAATCTTGAAGTTTGGGGAGTCACAATAGATAATTTACAGACCAGAGATACTGCCACTGATACTGGTTACTCTGAGGGTCCTTGAGAAACTTTACTGCATTTAATTTTGTGTGCGTGTTTACCTCTCTGTGTGTGCTGGCTGGTAGCACAGGAAGCGTCTCATCCACTGTCGCCAGCAGGGTCCTCAGCGCCAAACCAACCTCCTGCCGAAAGACACACGCATGTTTTTGCTTTTAAAAAAAACACTATTGATGATGACGGATCTTTAACTAATTCACCAAAGCTAAAATGACAGTGGAGATCACAATAATTTATTCTTATTCTGAGACTAAATACTGATCCCACCTTGACCATGGGGACATATTCCTCTGGGGCTGCAGGCTGAATCCTATTGGACATCTCAATCACAGCTTTAACCAATCCGGTCACATTCTCGTACACTTTGTCGTTTGAACGGTCCAAGTTGGCGGTGGGCGGGGGGCTGATCTCCTGAGGCTGCAGCTGGTCAAGGAAAAGTAAAACGAGTTATGATGAGACACCAAAAACACAAACTTTATCAATTTTTTATGGAATGTAAGAAGTTAATATCTTTTAGTGATTTTATACAAGATCAATTTCAAAGCTCTTTCTCCTACCACATGTATGTGACTGTAGTTAGACACACACAACACTGGGTGGCAGTATCTGGCTAGAGTTACACACTTACCCTCTCTAACTCTCTCAAACACAGACACACTTTCTCTCACAGACACACACTTTGTTTTTTCTGTCTACATGCATTTGTACACACTCGTCTGACTTTTTCACTATGACAGTGGAGTGTGTAGGGCTGTGTTAGTACAGTGTGACTGGAGGACAGACGGGGTTAGCTGTCTAGTGAAGGACTCAAAGTTCAACCTGTATCAAGCAATAGTTTTGATACTAATGTAAAAATCTAGTAATTTGGTAAAATTTCAAAAGGTTTCTCTGAGAAGTTACAGTGGAGCTCTGTACTCCTGCTGTGTGTTTATGATTTGTTTTTGTTTTTTCTAGCCCCCCCACTGCTAAAAGAAATCCCCTTACTGCATGTCCACAAACCGTATTTAAATGATGTGGGGACATAATTGAGGCATGGTTGAAGTGATGTGTCGGCCACCTCTTTATGAGGAATAGCATTACATATTTGTTTGTAAATCCATAAAAGCAATAGACAACACACTCAAGTTTCTGTGTAATGTTAAAGCTCGAAATTTGTGTGGATATCCCTCTAAATTTCATTAAATGTAACATCTACAGATGCAATGACAGACACACAGTGATCATCTATTGATCTCTTTTTTTACATATATTTTTCTTTACCAGAGATATTTTTTTTTACAACACTCTGTACACAGTATTTGATTGATTTATCTTGCCATAAATGCTAAACCGTTTTGTTTTTGACAAGCCAACAGTGATGCCTGTTCTGTCTCTGATAAAGAAAAATAACTACAATTCAGAGAGCTCCAGAAAGCTCCACTGCACATGATAGTAATGGCATCTATTAGCTAACTAATTCTACAGTGACGACAGACACACAAAGATCAGCTTACCCTCCACGGCTATGGGGAGGTTGAGGGAGGTGTGGTTGGGTTGATTGGGGTTTGACAGGGAAGATAATTGAGGTGTGCAGGTCGTGAAGGGAGGGGAAGGGGTTTGAAAGATTGATTGATGGATAGATGGATGCAGAACAACAGGTCAGAAATGCACGACAAAGTAACAAGATGGCGGGATGTTAAAGGGAAACAAAGAGAATGAATGAATACATGGGTGTTAATGGCAGAGGGGGAGAAAGGAGTAAAAGGGGGAGAGAAGAGGGACAGCACATTAGTCCAAAGCCAACCACAGGCAGCACAGCATGCAACCCATCAATGCCAAACTGTTGAAGTTAAACAGAGTGGGGTGTGTCCAAACAAAGCGTGCGAGAGAAATACAATAAAATGCAGAACAGCCTGACTTCCATTCATGAAAGAGGCCAAACAAGAGCACAGCGATGTGAACAATAATATATAATCAGCTACATCTGATTTTTTTTGCAGTTTTAACTGGAGAATCATTGTTTATAGCCCTGATGTTTTGTGCATGAATGTGTGATATATACAGTATATGTACTCGTATATGTATGTACCTTGACCCCCTCGTTGTAACTGTCCACAGGGCCAAGACTGGCCAAGTTGCTTAGGTGACCAGGAGCTCCAGGGCGGGGAGGTTTCTTGGGAGGAGCCACATGTTCTGAAAACAGAGGAGCGTCATAGTATCATATGTAGCATGTTAGCCTGTCATTAGTACGTTGTATCTTAGCATGCTAAGCAATGCCAGTATCATTGTGCAATTTTAAGGTACTTTTACATCTATACTGGTTATGATTTATCATAGAAAACGTGAGATCAGCTTATAAAATTGAGATTTTACTATCCAACTGTGTAGTAACTACAACATCTACGAGCTAATTTCAATACTCCAATATTATAGCAGATAGAGTAAATTATGTTATAACTCTTAAAAGGGTAATTCTTTACATTGAGCAGTTTAACCTTTGCCACATTTTGTACATTTTGCTGAGAATACTTCTGCACTTAATTAAAATGTTCTATTTACATGTATTTTCTACAATGTATAATATTACTTCTCTTTCTTAAGTATATCAGTATCTGGCTCTCTCACCTGGTTTCCCTATAGGCTGGTAGATATGTTGGCTTCCTCCCTGTGCAGAGACAAAAGTACACACACATCAAGTTAACAATAGACGACTTTCAGTCCTCTTAATCACAAAGAAGTGGCAAACTCTTTGAATAAGAGGACAAAGAGGGTATGTTCGATGTTATTGAGTTCAACCTTCCCACCAGAAATGTGACTTCTCGGCTACATTTATGGCCGACACAGTGTGGAGAAGATAAAGTTAATGCTGAGAATATGCCTTAGCTTTAGGACATTATAGCCCGCATGTACAGTCAGATGGGACTGTGCAGTGCCTCTGGGTTTGAAGTTCCCATGAGCCCTCTGTGGTCATGTGGTTGGTGTGTAGGCTGTACCCTCCCTGGCACACAGACAGAAATACTTTCTCTCTTTTTGCAGCCTCTGGATTGCCTCACTCTCTCTCTCTCTCTCTCCATCTGTCTGTCTGTCTGTCAGACTAAATACTTTCCCCCTGCCTCCCTCTTGCACTCTCATTCTTCATCTTTCTCCTCTTTGCTACAATCTGCCATATTTTTCCTCCTCCCCAGTTCTTTATCACAAACATCTTATGTTAAGCATCAACAAACACACAAACACAGTGACTGACCGGGGCTTGTAGTGTGCCGTCCTCTCTGTCGATGCTTCCTCTGCTGTTTCTGGACTCTGTTTTCTGAAGGAAAGAGACAAAAAGACTAAATTAATGGATATATATGTTTAATATATATATAAGAAACATAACTTGGCATGTGTTTTGGAGCAGTCCCATTACTGTGAGATTATATCCAAGCTGTTCCAGGAAGTTTTGTGATCAGCAGGTGCAGGAATTTAGTGATAAAATAAGTAAAACAAAATAAGCAACACATTGTGACCAAAGTTTCATAAAACACTCAATTTTAAAAAAAGCACGGGACACTCACAAAGAAAAACAACATTTGACACCTGCAGGTTTCAGAATAAAGCCTGTGCAAAGCAACTAAAATAGGTTTTTTTTTCAAACCAATCACAACATTTTATGCAGACTTTCGGCTCCACCAATACAACCAAGCAGTAGATTTCCATTTTTCCATCTACACTGTCTCAAAAAGTGAATGTCATCACCATCATCATCATCATCAAATAAGTGAGGCTGAAGAGCAGCAGATAAGCATAATTCTGCGCAAACAGTTAACGTGATGACAACAAAGTTTGTAATTCTACAGAAAACAGCAACCCCTCCAAAACCCTGTCTAAATTTGAACCACTAAAGCTCGACTCCCTCTCTCCGCCTGTTTCAGTACCGTTTTGGTGGTGAAGCACGCCTTGAAGAGATGCATCCTGGGAGAAAAGAGGCCGATGAAGACGGGAGGAGGAAAGCAGAGAGAGGAGGCCATCGAAAGAAGGGCGGAGACAGGGACAGAAAGTATGAGACAGAGAGACGGGAGCGAGGACAAAGGAATTAAGACATGGAGAAAGACTGATAAAGAGATGGACAGAGAGAGCAGAAACTAAGAACGTGGAAGGTGGTGCAGAGGCTGAGAGAAATGAGCAGAGGAAGACAGAAAAACTGAGTCAGAGAAGAATGAAGGGGGAGGAAGAGTTAGACAGAGGAAGAAAGTTTTTTCCAGAGGAGGAAAAGCTCCACTGAGCCACAGAGACAAAATCCTGGAGAGAAAAGATCCAAAACGCCTCACTCTCCTCTCCGTTTCTCTCCCTCAAGTCAGTTTCTCCCTCCCACTTTTTCCATCTCTCTGCATCTCCCTCTGTTTCTCTCTCTCTGTTTCCCTCCCTGTTTCCCTCGCTCTCTGTCTCTGATTCCTTGTTCGTTCCACCCTCTCCACGGCTCTTGCCAATCCCACTTCCTTTCTCCCTCCTTCTGTCCTGCACTCTTGTTCCTCCTCAAAAACTTCCATCTCCTTCTTTTCAGGCCTTCTCTCTCATCACTTTCTGCCTCCATTCTTTTGTATTAGTTTGTAACAAGGTTTACTTTCATATTTCATCGATACAACTTACTTCTGCAGTCTCTCTAGACGTAGAAGTACTGAGATCTTCTACCTGGGTTAAAGTATAAAAAGTAAAGTAAAAAAAAACTACATGATAGAGGAAGTCCTGTATTAATAATGTAATTTAAGTAGTAGCTCTGGTAGTAACAGCAAAATGTACAAATGCAATGAATACTTTTGTAAGTATCAAAAGTACTCACTAAGTAGCAGATTGGCCATCTCACAGTATTATATCCTTGTGTTGCTTATATCACTATAAATGATGCATTACTGTGTCATAATCAGTATTTTATATTGCAGCCTGTAGAAGTAATGCTAAATTTAACAACTCCAACTATGGTAGAGTAGTTTATAAAAAATGCACCTTTCATATTGTCCAAAATGAACTTTATATGATGCATTTGGCGTGACATAATTTCTCTGAGAGCTCATTATCCTTTCACGCTACTGTGCCAGACATAATGAAGGGGAGCGGTCAACAAAAAAAACAAATACTATTTACCTGGATTCTCCTGATTTTTCTCTTTTAAGACCCACAAGTATAAAAAACTAAGATTCAGTACTGTTTTAGTCCTCAACTTAGCGCTCATATTTGAAGTAACTTGACTAAATATACCGTTACCTTAAATAAACGTGGATTTCTCTGGGTAGCGATGTAAGAAGACAACTCAACAAAATGTAATCACAAAGGTGTAGTTGTTTTTAAGATATTTCAATGCAGAATTCTTACACATTATATTTTTTAAAGTTATGAAAGAGCTGTTTCTATGCCATTAGCCCCTTACAGATGCATTTAAGCAATATAGGGTCTCTCAGATAAGGAGTTGAGGATGTTATGATACTCCATACTTGTGTCCTCAGCGCACAATACAGTGATAGAGGCCTTACTCAACAGAAATTCCTTCCAACGAGTGATGACGCAGTCGGCTGCAGCTACACAGAGTTCGTAAACCACACTGCCTTACATAATAATCCTCTATCAACTTGTCTCCGTGGTTAAATAAGTTTCCTAGCTGATAGTCGTATTTTGCTCTGTTTTCAGCTACTAAACTGCGACATTATCAGATTAGAACAGATGAACTCACCATACTGACGTTTTTGTTTGTATGAACTGATTGTGGTTTTCTAATGGAAAAAAAGTCCCTGGGCAGTAGTTGCAAATTTGTCCCTCTGCGATGTATCAAGTGTCAAGAATGTGGCTGTCTTTCTACTGAGGGAAAAAGTCATCAAATAGAACGATATTTTATTCATCCCTGTAAAGGAAGCTTCCTCAGACTTGTACATTTCCATGAGGGACCGGGGTCAGGGCAATAAAACTGCTGGGGATTTAGTGAACCATTTAGAGATGAGTGCTACTTTGTGTGCCCAGTCTTAAGGCACAGTCTTGGTAAAATGTTTGTGAAGGTAAGTGAACACTCAAGCCAGAGAAGAAAGAAAACTCCATCCCAGGGTTACCAAATAACAAATAAGATTAGAAACTCAGTCTGTCCTGAGAGATTTCCTCTTCTGTGAGGCAGTAAATGAGCCTTTCAAATATGGCAAGCACACTCAATATATCAATATCAACACGGATACATAAATCTCTGTCATTTTCCCTTAATTTCCTTCTTACACCTGGCTCAGCCTATCAGGGAAAGAGACCCGAAGAGAGAAGAAAAACAGACTTGTTTTGCTAAAGTAGCGATTTGGCTCTTTTTGGGGGACATTTCAATGTCTGATGAGATAAATCAAGCACAACTGAGCTGGTTTAAAGATCTGAGAGAGATATCCTGCAGCTCCTCTGGCAAAAACAAGACACATAAAGATGTTTTATGAAGTGGAAAAAATGCTGTCTTAATATTTTATCTGTCCATCTAAATGTTTGTTTGGTTGTTTCTTCCTGTTAGCCATAGCAACTATGGTTTATGATACTTCTATAGCATCCAGTGGTTTAGATTACTAGTGTCTTTGGTTTGCTTTGTTTGTATTTTGTGTGAGTTATTGTTTGCTATTTTTGTCCATGCCTTTAGGTTTGTTGTTTGGTTTTTAATGCAACTCCATATAATAGATTTAACTTTTAAATACCTTAGCATTGTTATAGTAAATAACACACACACAGAAAAATTAGTCAGGCAATTTAAGTTAAATTTCATTTTTTTCTAAATCACTAAGAGAACTGATAACAGTCTCTTGTAAATAACTTGTGTTTTACCATGAAGCTCTCCTCCTGCTCCAGCCACCGCTGGTCGTCCTCCATCTGTTGTTGCTGCATCATCAGCCTCTCCTCCATCATAGCATGGCCACTTTCCTGTAGAAAACATTTTTTTTTATTAAAAAACAATGAGTCATACTAAATATTCAAAATACTTATTTTGACTTTTGCAAAAAAAAAAAAAAATAAAGGTGGAAACCGTATCAGGACAGAAACATGATCACAGCCAATTCTTGCTGACATGGACCGATTGGACTTTGTGATGATTTTAAATAACTAATAAAAATGACAGTGAAGTTAAAGTTGCAATTTGTAACATTGTCCTGACTGCAGCTATTGTTATTCAGCCTGCACAGAGTACTTCAGTCTGCTGTCCCCTGCTATGTTTAATCAAAATGAAGAGTTGAGACCCGCGACAAGGGAAAACTTGGTCGACTATTGAGTTATATTATATACATGTCATCCTCATACTGTGTTCAGGTATGTTTTTTATGTGTATGTGGGTGTGTTTACCTCCATGTTTGGGCTCCATAGTGCGGTGTGTTCAGGTCTGTGTTGATTCCAAGTATCAGTAGGAGGGTAACTGCCTCCTACACCACCATGGGCTGACGGCTGTGCGTGGACACGGGGAGAGAGAACGAGAGAGGATGAGGGATACACAAATGTAACTTTATATGGCATAAAATGGAACCATGATTTAGTTACTTTCTCGTTGGTTTGGATCATTATTAAGATACAAAAATGTTGTTTGGGTTTGAAAAACAGATTGGTTTTAGAGAAAACAACAGGTAAGACTTGACTAAATGTATTAAAAACACAAGAAAAGGAAACATTTAAAAAATATATTGTATCACAAAAAGGTACACAAATGAAGGTTAAGCAGAGTAAACATTCCTCAGAGAATATATCAAAATGTTGTCTGAATCACAGTAGAGTCAGAGCGATTATTAAAGGAATCAATCAATCAATCAATCAATGAGAAGACACACTAGTTTGTTACAAAGCCACAAAGAATCACGGGAGTTCTTGTACAACAGCTCTCTCTAAGCTGCTCTTAGTCTGGTGTGTAATAACGCTACCAAAATATATAGATGTTATTCTTACGATATGAAGTCTGACTTAAATAGCCGTTAAAATTATACACTCCTTATAAGGACGAGAGAGAGCTACTTATTGCCATAAGAGCCGGAGAGCGGCTTTGATTTGTGTGTGTGTGTGTGTGTGTGTCCCTCTCTTTCAGAACTACAGGAAATGCCTGCTGTCTGCTCGGTTTATGAGGAGAGGAATAACTGCACTGAAAGGCTCTCTCATTTTCTCTGCCCTCACATTTCTCTTCTGACTCCGACTCTGACACACGTCTGCTGACAGTCTTTATTCGGAGACTCGGTACAGAGTTTGACTGAGAGTTGACCTCGATCGCGATGACCGTGCTTGATAACTAAATGAATGATTTATGCAATCTGACAGAATGTCATTTTGACTTTGTAGTAAGATGATTTCCTGCTACGTTTTTTAATTCATGCAGCTTTCTCGAAAAGCAGCATTTCTACAACGTTTTGATTCAGCACTTTTTCTAACCCTTTACTTCTTCAAAACATTTAAAGAGGAGATTTGTGCTGATTAGCAAGCCGGCCAGCCTCCATCACTGATCGTAGCAGTAAACATAGTAGAAAAGTGGAAAGGGCAGGTCTCAGAACAACATTTTGTATTTTCTATATACTTTCTATCTACAATCTGAAACCTTTTTAAAATGTTTTTGAATTTTCTATTCACATTTTTGCAGACCTCTTCTTGCAAAGGAAGTAGGAATTAATAATAACCAAGAAAATGTTTTCAGTATCACTATTTATTATTTTTCATAATTTACAATAACGGGTAAGTGAAAAAAAAAAAAAAAAACACACACAATGAAAGATTTAGCCTTTTGTTTCACATTACAGCCTCTAGGTGTCTCTCTTCTCCACTGTCAGCTGATATCATGCAATGTGTTTGTGGAAAAAAAGAGAAGAACAGCCTTGTGCATAGTTTGCACTGCGCAGCTAGAGTCCAACTCACACACACAACCTATAAAAATACTTGATCAATAGATATTTTTTCTCAAGTAATAGTTTGCTATTCATTCCTGATACTGTAGATCAGCTACAGGCAACGGACTGTTCCTGTAAGAATGTATCAATATTAAGAGTCACAATAAGATTATCAATAACAATAATAGTAATCTTTGTCAACAGCTGCAGAGAGCTGCTGCTGCCACCTCAAGCCTCTCAAAAGTCAGAGTAAAACACTGCTGCAGCCACGGTGGATGAAAAGGAACACAGGAGCACAGCTTTCTCACTCTGGCAGTTGTGTGTTTGTGTTTGTTTTCTGTATGTGTGTGTTTGTTTGTGTGTATTCTGGGTGTGTGTTTGCTGTACCGGGAAGTGGTTGAGTTGCGGGCTGGAGAAGAAGCCTTCGCTGGAACGAGGACTGGGGTAACCTGGTCTACTGGGCTACAGGCAGAAAGAAAAACAGGTTGTTTCTTTTTTTTTATCAGCCATAACAAACACGTGTACTGGAACACAAGAAGATAATAAAAGAGAAGTGTCTTAATAAGACAGTCAGACAGTGTAGTCTTACTTTAGGCGGTGCTTCATCAGACCCTCCAGAGTCCCAGGACACAGTGACTTGTCTCCTCATCTCCATTCGAAGTCTCTCCTCTTGTTGCAGCTTCTCTTCCTCCAGTATGGTGCTACAAACGTCATACACAAAAGACTCTTTTCAACAAGTGGTTTACTTCTTCATCTTAATAGGTAGACAGTGGTATAGGAAGCACCCAGGAAAATTATCATCTCTAAAAACTGCAAGACGGAGGCTACTTTGATTTCCGTATTTCAAACACATTAAGGTATCAGGATACGAAGAAGAAATCTGTCCATGTAGATTCATCAAACTACAACAAAGTACTGGGAAAAGCACTCCTCGTTGTCCTTGTCATATATCAGGCAACAAAACATTTTTTCTTACCTGAGCTGTGTTTTGAGCTCGGTGAATCTCGGTCGCTTGCTGGGGTCATACGACCAACACTTGGTCATCAAACTGTAGAGGGTGGGCGGGCACTGTGGAGGCATAGCCAATCGCTCACCGTTCTCTATCCTGCCGATCACATCATTGTTCTTGACGCCCTGGAAAGGCTTGATGCCGTACATCAAGATCTCCCACATACACACGCCTACAAAGAGACGGTCGTTGACAGAAACACAGATGTCAGACACAGACACCCTTGATAACTGAGCATGTTGATGATGGCGCAAACTGTGTTAACTCACCGAACATCCAGACGTCACTGGCAGAGGTGAACCTTCTGAAGTTGATGGATTCAGGAGCCATCCATTTGATAGGAAGTTTACCTTTAGAAGCTGATGCAAAGGCAAACATTAAAATTACATTTAGATTAAACATTAAATGTGGACCTCTGTAATTTCAAAAAGACTCAGAGGGTCACAGGATGGAAGAAGACACTGTTTTCATAACAAGCAAACTTGTGCAAGAAAAACTGCAGTACCCGAAGCAACCTTTAGATGGTGGCAAAGTACTTACAACCAGAAGAGATGGACCCAGACGCTTAACTAGAAATGTTACTGGGACAACAAACTGGTCTCAGGTGATTGAAAACTGTCTTGGATGCACTTCATACATCAGTGAATCCGTGTTCTGTGTCATAACATACTACCAAGCTGTGTGTGTATGTGTCTGTATTGGTTTTGTGTAATATTACCTTTGTAGTATGAGCTGTCCTCCATGTATCGTGACAGACCAAAGTCTCCGAGCATCACGCAGTCGACTGAAGAGACCAACACATTGCGAGCTGCGATGTCCCTGGAAAATAAAAAAATAAAAAGAAAGGCTGCTATTAGGCCTGAATCACAGGTGTTATTAGTCATTTCTCAGATGCAAAACATCCATCAAAGAGCTTGAGAAACACAACACTGTGTCTGAAAACCACTCCGTATGTCCAGTGATAATATAATATATAATATATAAGACATCCAAACTATTTGAACCACCCTGGTTAATAGGTTTTAATAATAATGTGAATACAGGACATGCAATCCTACAGAATACCCCAAATGATTCTTCAGTCAATCTCTGTAACCTCTCGTGTGTTTGTGTACCTGTGTACAAAGCGTTTGCTCTCCAGATAAGCCAGTGCTGTGCTGAGCTGGTAGGCGAACAGAATGAGCGTGGCCAAATCCAAATTGTACTTCCTGACCTGAAGGAATGAACGCAACTGTGGACAGAGAAAGATGGACAGAGGGACAGGAGGACAGGGATAAGGTTATGACAGAGACACATTTTATCGAAGATAACATATGACAAGTCTTTATTGAGCCCTGGAGGGAAAATTCAGTTATAATATAGCGTTGGGTTTAAAATATAATACAGTAAAGGATGAGTACAGAATTACATAGTATAAAATAGTAATGTATCAGTATAGCTAACAGCAAGACAATATCTAGACACGGCTGATACTATGTGAATGTGAAAATACGGGAAAATATCTCACACTGATAATGTTCTTTCAACAAAACCTAACCTTGTCTCACTGAACTATTCAACATGCAAATGTAAACTGTTTTCTTTTTCTTTTCTAAACATAAGAGCTTTTAAGTCAGGCTTCTCTGGGCTGACTACCATCATGACATGCACTCAACGGTTTTGTTTGTATACTAACAAGAAGTGACACGCGCTCAAAACCCCCGCGGCCTCATCCCTACCTCTCCGAGAGTACAGAGCTCCATGATGATCCACACGGGGTTTTCAGTGATCACTCCGATGAGCTTGACGATGTGAGGGTGGTCGAACTGACGCATCGTCACTGCGAGGGGGAACAAACACACACTCATCAACACACTCGTCATCACGTGTGAGGTGAGTCACGGGTTGCTTATATGTCAAGTTAACAGACGCAGTACACCACAGTGTGGCCTTACACGCTTCTTGTAGGAACTTTTCTCTGACGCTGTCAGACGTGCAGTTCTTGCAGGTCTTAATGGCGACATGTAGACCCGGTTTGTCCTAAAGAACACACAGCACGTCAAGTTATTAGATGATATTAGATGATACAACTATCTTGTTTTGATATCTATGACAATAAATCGAAAATATGCAAAATGATGGGAACACAGGAAGAAGAAAAAAAACATCTGACTAAATTTGACCAGAAATTACTCATTTGGACAAAAAACATGACTCATTTTTTTCATTCCATCAAGTATCATCTGATCTTTCTATTCTATTTTTTTTTTTCACTAGTGTGTCACTTTAGTTTTCTGTGACAAGCATCTTGTATCCCATTTCTTTAAAACGTAGGCAAAGCTGTGTTTTTGTTTTGACATACCGGGCTGTTGTAGACTCCTTGGTGTACATCTCCAAACTGGCCCTCTCCTATGCAGCGGCCTAACTCTATCCTGTCCCTCTGGATCTCATAATCCCGCGCTGAGAGAGAGCAAGAGAAAAGAAAAGAAAAGAAAAGACAGAAACACATGAAAAGAGTGAGATATGCGCATTTACCTGCTGTTCTTCATACACTGGAAAGACTGGACCCCATCACATTAAACATGCCTCAGACCAAATTGGATAGGGCTTACCAGGACAAGACAGTTTAGTTGGTATCAGGTGATCGCTTTAATCTCCGAAAACGACATAAAAGATACTTTTAAGACACTTGAAATTACTTTTTTTACTTTTCGGGCAGTCAAATTATCGTCCTTTTGGTAAACCGCACCCATTGGCAATCAGATAAGACGAAAAGAAACCATTGACAACATACAAAAATACAATTCAAGCCAGGTTTGTACATACATTTCATATTCCCTTCCCCTGACACCTCTACTTTAACATGGACACACACACAAATACAAGACACCAACATACGACAAACACATCTAACATCAAGGATCATAAAAATCTGTGGACATGCACACCAGAGTCCCATTATCGTTTCTAGTTTTTCCTGACACAAAGGGGGATACAGGGAAACATTTAAACGTGCTGCTTTGATTGAGATCATAAACTGGGATAAAACCCTGGAGTGCTCTGAGCATGTAAACATCAAGAGCTTTTTTGATAAGAAACTTGATTAAGAAGAATTCCTGTGTACTCACAGTAATCCTTTATATTCAGTGAGCACATCCAAACATCTGAATGAAAGCAGTTGTTTCTGCAACTGACATCCACATGCTTTGACATTTTATGCTGACATTTACGTGTTATCAATATTTCCGCCTTGTTGAAAAGGTCATTTCCCCAGAAGTGCACTAATGTCAGCTGCCAACCATGCTGAGTTCAAGAGATTTATGTAGGACACTGACCATCAGGAACTAATCCTTTAAAAGTTTACTTCTCTGCTGGGCTTAACAAAGTTCGACTGTTTGACTCAACCAACAGATAAACAGTGAAATCACAAATTCTGACAGCGTAACCAAAACACATTCCATTACAATGAAATTTACTGCATTCAATCCATGCAGCAGGAAACTAATAATTGCTTCTAACATAGAGAGACCACAAATGAAATACGACCATGATAATACATCATGATTAAGAAATAAAAATGACATAACTGACGTGATGGTGAAATGAGAGCCAAGCCAATAAACAACGCAAACACTGTTCGATTGCAAAGGATTCCGATTCAACTGTTAATGAAGAATCATCTTGCATTGTTTGTGGATTGGCTCTCCCTTTCATTTCCAACACCAGACCCGAATAAACTGCATTCTACAAAACACCAAAAACCACAAGTCAACAACAATCTGGAATAAGGTATTTTGTATTTTTCTTTGCCAGCTTTGAATGAGAACGATATATGGGCCTCATTGCAGAAAGTTCCTGGTCTGAAATCGTATCCTTACTCAGTTTAGGAGCACATTTAGGATTTTTGGTATTACAAAAACATTGTTCATCAAAACATAATTCTGCTCGAGAATCTCATAGTTTTGTCAGCTTGTTTGAGAATCTAACGTTGACGTTAGCCTGTTGAATATGCTAATATTTACTACAACCAGTAGGAGAAGCTAACACTGATGTTAGCATGATGGAGAAGATAATATTGATGTAAGCATATTACAGAAGCTTATATTGACGTGAGCCTGTTAGAGAAGCTAACATCAGTATTAGCCTCTTGGAGAAGATAATATTGATGTTAGCCTGTTGTTGAAGCTAATATTGATGTTAGCATATTGGAGAAAAGAATATTGATATTAGCATATTGGAGAAGCTTATATTGACTTCAGTCTGTTGGAGAAGCGAACACTGATATTAGCTCGCTGGAGGAGCTAATATTGATGTAAGCATATTAGAGAAGCTAACGCTGATGATAGCCTGTTGTTGAAGCTTATATTGATGTTTGCATGTAAGCTTCAAATGTCCCTGCACATGTATAAATGGTTGCACACAGTCTATCCTCTCTTCCAACAACAATTCATTTCTCAGATTAATCAAGGCTAGAATTGGAGCAAGTCTTTTCTTGTCCATTACAGAAAGCTAGCTGGCCAGTGACAGCTGTTGTCATGATACAGGCAGTCTTGCGTACGTTTCAAACCCAAAGACAGGCATGAGAGAACAAGTGTCGATTGAGGAATCAAGTTTTCAGCTCTAGAATTTTTCGTATATCTTTGAAACTTATGTTACCTATTTCTGTTATGAGGCCCCTATGTTCCTACATTTCCAAAAAGCCACAAAATTGATTGTGTTATCAATGTAACTCAGTGGGTATTGTTAGCTTTTAATCAACAAAGCAATGTGCAGGAACTAAGACATTTTAATTAGGAATCAAATCTTTCCCTGCAACCATGCCTGGCAAAGGAAAATATCAACAAAAATGTAAAATCTTTGGGGGAACAGAAGGAGAGAGAGAGAGGGAATTTTTACCTTCAACTACTCCATAGCTCACTGTGTTGGCGATGGGAGAAAGAGGAAGAATGAGAGATGAAGAGAGGGAGAGAGCCAGAGAGCTGTTTCAAGATTGAAAATAGCTCAGATAACACACTAACAAACACACACACACACACACACACACACACACACTCGCATACACACACGCACACAGACACACACACACACACTTCACTCTGAAGCTTGGTTAACAAGCAAGTTACTGAACAACAAACTAAGCTTATTCTGCTGCTGATCAAAAAAAGTAGGGTTGGTTTTAAAGCCATTACTGTTACACAATTTCATTTTAAACAGAGTAGACAGTTATGACAGGAGCACACACACAAACACAGACTTGGAAAATATGTCTGTTGAGAGGAAGTCACAGAAAGAAGAAGACCAAAAAAGCAAAGTGAAAGAGACAAACAAATAAAGCCAGACAGGGAAAGATAGAAAAAGACTGTGGGAGGAAGAGGAGAACATGGTCCAGCTTCAAACTTGACCACATAATCAAATACATGAGTACTTTGTGCTGACCGTAACATCCACATCAAATGTATTGGTACAGGGCAGCACATTCAGTTTTTTTTTTCCCTTCACTAACATATGAATGAATTTGACAGATTTAATGTGAGTCCAACCAGCCGGAGTCACACAGCATGAGCTATAGCCTCTCTGGCCTCCAGCTGTTTGTACAAAAGCGGCCTGAATTTGATTAGCCGCTACCTCAACCAAATGCGGTTTAATGCAACTTCTCTGATGTTCTTTGTGCGAGCGTGTTCCTTGGAGGAGATTCACACCGCACTCGGCTACTTGAGAACGTAAGGATTTGACAGAAGAATAACACTGAAACAGTTGTTATATGCTTCTCTTGCTGCGGTGCAACAGAAGCTGCTTTAGTTTGTAGATGTTACTGGCAAAAGAGCAGAATGAATGATTGAAGAAGTTACTTACTGGAGGGCATGGTGTATGTGTCCTCTTCATCAACTATCTCGGCATAGTCATCAGTCTCTGTAACATTAGAAACACACAAATGGTGAGGAGAGAGAAAGAGTAAAAGAAAGAAACACACACACACACACAGGAACCAAAGTCTAAACTTACACACAAAGGGAAAAGCAAGCACAAGTTCACCGTGCGTCCACTGATGCAAACAAAACACGTGTGCAGAAAAGAAACAAAACTGCACCAAAAGAAATACAGCGTGAAGATAACTGAGTTTCGACAACTCCTGCGCAAAGCAACACCCACGTAGCTCCTCTCTCTCCCTCTCTTTCTCTCTCTATACACACACACACACACACACACACACACACACACACACTTGGCGGAGAGTGTCAGCTGAGCATGTGTTGTGCATATCTGTCTGTGTGAGAGCAGCTGGCTGCAGGGAGTTACTGTTGTGGTGGAGGAGAAGAAGGAAAGAAACAGAGAAGACACAGCGAGGAGAGCGTTCAAGTGAGACGAGCAGAAAAGACGAGGTAGAACAGGACAGAGTCAGAGGGGATGCAGGGATAAGAGAGTGGGACAGCAAGAGAGAGAACCACAGAGTGGAAGAGAGAAAAATAGTTGCTGTCATGTAAGCAGATGGTAGCGTTTAGGATGAAATCTGTGAAGAATCACACAGATAGGCAGCGAGAGACGTGGAGAGGTAGAGAGAGCCAGCGGGGAAAAAGAGAAGGAAAAGATGGACCATGTCTGTCCCAACCAGATGGCGGTGTTTAAAATAAAATCAGCGTGCAGACTCAGCTGTTGGAAACAAGAGTCAAACATCTGCTGTCCTGAACGCTACCCTCGCAGCTCTGCTCGGGATTTATCAGGCTATGTGGGAACGTGTCCCTAAACTTATCAGAAATCCTTTTTCTCAAGCCTGTCGCTGATTTTCTCAAGGAAGTCAGCCGTGTATAATAAAGCTGGAGAAAACACTACTGGTTAGCAATTTAGTTGTTGACATAAAGCAGGCTAAAATAAAAGCTAAATGATAATGCTGGATGGTTATAAAAGGAGAAGTGTTTAATGCTGCAAGAAATAATTTTGGGAACTACGTTTGCATTTTTACCAAGTGTTAGATAAGAAAATTGATACTGCTCTCATGTCTTACTGGTAAAAGTGAAGGCCAGGAGACAGTTAGCTTACCATAAAGATAGTAAGCAGGGGGAAAACACTAGCCAAACCCTGTCAAAAGGTAGCCAGGGCTAGTGCTGATGATCCAACATAAAATTAAGAGCACCGCTCTTAAATCGTTAAGAAATATGATTTATTTATATTTTTACTATCTTAACTGTATTACATATCTGTTGGTAACAATAATGAGACATTTTTACCAAAATAACAATGTTCTTTAATCTTACAGGAAAGAGTCACAAAGTGAAGTCGTGCTTTAAGTGTTTAATAATAACCGTGTATATATTGAGGAAGTGGATCAGCTGATTGATCGCGCATGTTACACTGATCGCAGCAAAAGGTTTCAGTAGAGATGTTTCTCCTGGTGTTTCACTTGATGATGATGATTTTAAAAAGAACAAAATCACATGGGTGCATATTTGCAAGTCGCACATGTGCTCCTGGTTTTAACATGTAGTCGCACTGTTGCCAAAGCTGGTTGCAAAATGCTACTGAATGGTCATAGTCTGGAGGCCTGGTAGCACTTCTGATGTTCACTTATTAACATGTTATTTATAGTTTGTTTATTCTTCAGACAGAGCCATGTCAAACAAATCCCAGTTTCCTGTCTTTATGCTAAGTTTAGCTAACCAGCTGCTGGCTCCAGGTATATATTTAAAATCGACAGACGTGCGAGAGGTATTACAAAGAAGCAAATAAGTGTCAAACTATTTCCTTAAAAGGTCCACTGTGTAGGATTTAGTGGTATCTAGCGGTGAGGTTGCAGATTACAACCAACTAAATACCCCTCCATTCACTCTTCCCTTTCAAGATAAAGGAAAAACAACAGTGGCTGCTAATAATACGACAAACGTGAAAGACAGTCCTCTAGACCCTGTGTTTGGTTTGTCCATTCAGGGCTACTGTAGAAAATTGGCGGTGCGACATGGCAGACTTAGTGATAGAGTCCCTCCGTAGATATGAAAGGCTCATTGCACGGTAACAAAAACACATTGATTCTTAGTTTCAGGTGATTATACACCAAAGAAAACATGCCAGTAGATCCACCTGAATCCTACACACTCGACCTTTATGGGTAGGATGAATGGAAACACTAAATGTGTTATACTCATTCTTGTATTACTAGCATTCCTTAAGCAGTACAACAGTGCAGGAGAAGAGGTTGGAAAATATTTCAGGTTTTAATCAAACAGGCATGACTTTTGCTTTTGCTATGCTATTGTTGTGCATGATTTATGTTCCACATGAGAGGAAACGAAAGACTTTAATGTGCCTCTAAAAATATCACCATATGAGCTGGAAGAAGAGCAACAGCTCTACTTTCACTGCCGCCGCTACTTAATGTGTTTTATTAGATAAACTCATCATAAAAACAACATTGCATTTCAGCATTTTACTCCTTTTCTTTTAGTTTTAATCCAGCCTGGTTAATCAGTGTTCCCATACTTGATTTCTCAATACACATTTGTAAATTTGTACCGTGAAGTCCACGGCTTTATTGAGTTTTATTCGCTGCATATTCGCTCCCATGTGGTTTGCTCTAAAGAATCGGCCGTTTCTAAGTTTGACTGGTATAACTCCTTCTGCTTTCAGTGGAGGGATAATGTGTGTGTTTGAATGTGTGTGTGTGATCTAGTTAGCCCATTATAGCCAGGAATGCACCCGCTCTCTCGAATCCAGCAAACCTCTCCCAACTTCACTCAGAGTGTTCACGAGTGTGTGCGTGAGTGTATGCGAGTACACGTGTGCATGATTTTGTGTAAGTGTGTGTGTGGAGAGAGAAAAGTTTGGAGTAGTTCCCTTAAAGAGAAATGCCACTCAATTTGCAAATTCTGATTTTTTCGTGTCATTCTTGTGGTTAAAAGCAGACACATTTCAAATTTAGTCGAAAGGCTCAAACGCACGATCATCTTAAAACCGAAAACGAGGCTAAAATAATAAACCACTCCGGCTACTGTTGATCTATTCATGTTTCCTATAACTGAAACATGAGAAACAATCAGCAAAAGAAACATTTCATTCTAAATAGTCTCACTCACTCTGCAGTATATGTACACAATACAGCACATAAACACACAGCGCCATTTTTAAAGACGTAGGAATGCACATCTAAACATCGACCCACACACCAACACACACGCTACCCCTTTCCCAGGAGGCTGCAGTGTGAACCATAAAGACAGAACAACAGAGAGATTGATAAACAACAGCAAAACTTTACCATCCCCGCTAAGATCTTCTGCAGGGTCCGGGAGAGCATGCAGGAAACGGGACAGCAGAGAGAGAAGGGAGAGAGAGAGAGAGAGAGAGAAGGCAGCGAGTAGAGAGAGAAAAGCGGGAGGCAGAGTGGAGAAAAGAGGGAGAGAGAAGAAAGCGGTTAGAGCATGAAAAGCCTTGAAACAACATGGGAGATGTAGCAGGATCTGCAAAGCCAAACGCTTGTGGTTAAAGTTAGTCGAGATCAAAAATATCTCCAGAGAAAAAGGCAGAGTTAACAACTTTTTAATAATGCTGTGCACACACATGTCAGTGAAATGAATTAATACTAGAAACTCCAGCATGGTTTCAATGAAGTGTGATGTCTGTGTCAAGCAGTAAAAAGGTTGAGTTGGACAGTTAATGTATGGTTAGCAGGCTGCGGAGTTTAACATGTGGGTGTAATGTAAACAGTGAGCAGGGTGAACACTCGTTGCTTGATGAAAGTTTCACCCAAATCTAGAAAAAAAGGCCAATTTTATTATCTGGGTCAGCTGAACTATACATCAGTTTAGACTGGATTGCTGTGACGGTCTCTGAAGAATCTTAACCCAAAGACGTAGGAAAAAACCTCCCCACCCCAGTTTGAAAGGAAAAGTTTGAGGATATACACTTATTTGCTTTCTTACCAAGCCTAAGATGAGAAGGTCAACATCACTTTCATGCTGTATAGTAAATATGCAGCATGCAGCCAGTTAGTTTAGTTTAGCACAAGACTTAAAAAGGTGACAAACTGTTAGCCAAGGGAACAAATCTGCCAACCAGCACCTCTACTGAGCTCAGCTCATCTCCTTCCTGGATGTCGTTTCATACTTAATCAGACACACAGTGGGCTACGACCATATTTTTCAACATTTGCATTAATGCAAACGCAAGTCTACCAACGGCACAAGCCTTTTGCTTTGTCACTGCTCTTGAACTACACTGACTATAAACCTGGGATTAAGCTAAAGCTAATTAGCTAATTCTCCAGACCTGACTTACACAAACCTTTAGAGAATATTGCAGTGCTTGGAACAAAGATCTAACAATTGCTACAATTTGGTTACGCTTTCATCTATTCTGGCACAAAAACTGTGAAATTCCCTTCCAAATAATATGAAGGGAAGTGATACACGCAGGGCTCCCTTTCCTTCCATTCACAATATTCACAATAATGCGTTTGCTTGTTTTTATGTGTGTTTTAATTGTTTTAATTGTTAAAGCTTTCTTATCACCAGTTAGCACTTCGCCATCTTTGTTTTTCAAAAAGGCTTTACAAATAAATCTATTATTACGGGCTCAACCATCATCCAGTGGCTTGCCGTAAAATGTCCACCCTGCTTGCGTGTCATGTTTAGAGCCTCCAGCAGAAAACGTTTGAATCATTTGTTAAATGTTCTAACAAACCAGCTGTTGCCCAGATCCATGATGTTCTCTAAGCAGTCCTGTGAGCTACTGAGGAGAGCTGCCAAAGCCATTGACGAGGAGGCAAGGACAGGTTCTGAACGATCACCTCCACCAGGACACATTTGTACACCGAATAAAGAACATTTTCAATAACATGAGTCATTGCAATAAAGTAGCTGATTTTTCCAAGCTACAGGACTAAAGCCATGATCTGGTACTCTTCCTCTTTAACAGGGCAGATAGTTTGGTGGTTGATCTCAGACCTTAAGAAAATTGAAAAAAAATAAAATAAAATCTTTCTAACCACTTGGCTGCCCTGCTACTAATTAAGCTCTGCCCCTTTGAATTCACTACCATAAAAAACTGAAAATAATTATTAAAAATAACCAAACGGTGACCTCAACAGTGAAGCATGCGTTTAACTGAGACTCAAGAGAACTGTTTCACTCTTTTCACTTTCTTAGCACCGACTCCTCCCGGTCAAGTTTTGTTGAATGAAAGTTAGATTTAGAGGAAACATCCATCTTCAGTGGCTTTTGTCAGCATGTACTCGCATAACTAGAAACTGAAAAGAACAAACTATAAACACACAGAAGCCTCAGGCTTTATGGAGATATCTCGCAGTCAGAATGTACCGCACAAATCAGAGTCTTTTCCATTTGGTTCCCAGTCTCATTTAAAGAGCATTGGCTTTGGTTATGAGCAGCCACACACAAGCAGTTACTGTGGTTGAAGTGTGTGCGTCTGTGTGTGTGTGTGCGTGTGTGTGTGTGTGTAAGACAGAATTAGTCAAAGCAACCAGGCAAAGACAGTATAGTAGAAGAGGGCCCCTTAAATTGGAGAAATTGTGATGCAGCAGATAAAAGTTATTAATCCATTAAACCACTTCAATTAATGCTAAAAAAAGAAAGGGGGAAACAATCCAAAAGTAGCTTACAAAACTTTAAATTTAAACCTTTTATAGACCAAATTACAGCCATCACTCACTAGTAAAACCCTGAAATAAAACTTTTAACATTGTGTAATATTATTTTAGATTTCATCAGAAAGTTACTGAGCCATTTTTGCGCACCCTCTGAGATCATCAAATCAAATATTTTTGTTTTTCCGCCACATCACAATTTTGTGGAAACGCTCCTCCACTAACTGTCCAACGAGAGCCGAGGATACCATTGGGCGGCGAATCTGAACAGAAGACAAAGGGGAGGAGGAAACGCCGTGCCTTGGTTGGCTTAGGAGGCGTCGATGTCACTAGGTCTTTAGCCAATCGGGCAGGAAAGAGGACCAGAGAGTGTGAGAGGAAAAACAAAAAAACAAAACCCAGAGTGAATGGATGCGAGTACAGAGGGGAGATGTGAGGGAGAGGAGGAAGTGAACGTATGAAAGCCGGAACAGAGAGGACGGGATGAGAGACAGAGAGAGAGAGAGAGGGAGCGGTAGTCCCGACAGAGAGGAAAACAAAGAGAGAGAAAAAACAGATGTTGGAGGGAATGGAAAGACAGACAGAGAGACAGCAGTGGGAGCAAAGGGAGATACCACTCATAAACCAGTTGATTTGTGAGTGAGTGCATGATTTCTATCTTACCGGAGACAGAGATGGCTCTTACTCCACTCCTGACTGCTTCTAGCTTTTTCTCATTATTAGACACTCTAGAGAAGAGGAGAAGACAACACATTAGCAGCAATTACACAACAAAGCGGTTAACACTCAGATATGACGTAAAACAAAAACATACCTGGGTTCAATCTGAACCTTTTGAACACACACAATAGTGATTTTTAAAGTCAGGTCTCATTGACAGAGTAGCAGTGTTGTAACTGCGTCTGTAAACTAACCCTCGCTACGTTTGCTGTGGTTGCTCTGTCTGTGTCATCTGAGCTCTACTACGATCTTTACATCACAGAGACCACAACCGGCAGAGGAAAAGAGAGAGAGAGAGACAGTGAGCAATGAGAAACTTTTAGAGTGAGAGTCCGAGAGAACGAGGAGGGGACTACCCGAGTGTTTAAAAACCCAAAGTGGAAAATATTTGGCTCCCAAACTTATCTCCTTATTTGACCAGGGGCAGAGGGAGGGAGAAGAAAAAAGAGGGAGAGATTTGAGTTGAAATGACCAAAAGTAAGCAAAACGGTGGTGTCTGAATTTTGATCAACTGCTCCAGGCTTCTACGGTCATGGATAAACAAACGCAATGACCTCCACTTTGCAAAAATAAAATGAAAGGCCCTGCAGAGAACCCTTTAAAAAGACTGATTTGGGAAAAAAATGATTTGTGTTTGTTTGTTAAAGTTTAGGTTTTCTACTTTTCTTCTAAGAGAAAAAAATGCCGGTCTAATTTTGGGTAAATAGTTGAAAACCATTTTGAGGCAGTTTATCTATGGACACACTGAACTACCAAGACAACTGGACTAAATGACGATTCATTTTATCATAGTCTATTCTGTTGATATTTTCACATAGGCTGTTTGTCAAAATGTTAAAAAAAAATGAAAAAATAATGCCCAGAGGCAAAATAATTTAAAATATGCCTTTATGTAAAATATATTCAATTTATGGTGATTTGAACCAGAGAAAAGCAGCCCATCTGAGAGGCAGGGAACAGTTAATGTCCTTGAAAACTAAGAACAATAACAATCAATTGACAAAATCACTTTTCTGCCAGCTTCTTGTTTATGCGCTCCACTAATTTCCAACATGCTCCCAAGAGTTACAAAATATGCAACAACAAAATCAGCACAAACTGACCACAAAATTAATTAAAGGTTTCTAATAGAAATGTCAAAACGCCTTACTCTGTGAAACAGCAAATAAAGGTCACTGAGCAGTGATAGTTAACATTGTATAAACAAGAAATTTTCTAAAAGCTGATTACGTCTCACCATCGTTAAAATCGATGCTGCTCTGAAAGTCCATGTGACTTATTTACTGTTATATACTGTTTTATTATAAACTCTCGCTCCTTTTATTATCAGGAGAACATGGGAGTGAAGCACTTCAAGGTGCTGAGGAGAAGCACATGTGATCATATGAGCAGAAATATTCGTCTGGCAGCATGGCAGCCTTTAACTATCACATGTGAGCGACGGATTACAGACAGTTCATAAACTTCAGAAGTGTTAATTCTACTATAACAAACACAAAGAGTGAAACAGGTACTTACTTTGGGATGGAAGGCAGCGCTCTCTCTCCCTCTAGAGGACAAAAACACACATCATCAGGATGAGTGATGTGACAAAACACAATAATGCACAAAACATGTATAAGACCCGAATTTATCCTCACAATCTTTCAAGTTTTATTTTGATAGTATATGTCTCATTATCATTATTTGTGTAATTTCAAGGAGGCTGCACAGAAACGGTGGGATGTATGGTTTCATACCTTTCTGAACTCTGACGATAAAGGAATGAGTTTCCATGGAGATGAGCCGACAGTAACCGTCAATCAAGTCAGCCAAGTTCTCCGCCATGGTCAGCGATGCTGTTGTAACTGTAAGAGGCTGCGCACACACATACACACACATGATCAGAAACACAAAGTTGTAGGCCTGTTACAAAGAACCATTATCTCTAAAGACACACACACACATATTACAGCACAGAGGGGGTTTCCAGCTGCTCCTCATGTCAGGGGAAAACTCCTCCGTCTCAGTATTGTGCGTGCACATGTGCGTGTGGTGTGTGTGTGTGTGTGTGTGTGTGTGTGTGTGTGTGTGTGTGTGTGTGTGTGTGTGTATGTGTGTGTGTAAGTAAATCCAATACTATAAAAGCCTATAAAACAGAAAGACTCCACTCATACAGCAGTGGGTGTTACGAAACCCTTTCCGCTGTGAGTAGAACCATTATGTGAAATCTATACATGGAAAACCATTAGATAATCTCTGTATCGTCTCAGTCACACACACACGCGCGCATACACACACACACACACACACACACACACACACACACACACACACACACACACACACAGGTCTATGCACCATGATAGGCAGTTTATGATAATTCTTAGCATCTGTTAGTAGTCAGCATGACTAAACAAATACCAATCAAACTGCCTTCAGAGAGTGGTGTTGGTGTTCACATCCCTGTTTTATTGCTCACACGTTTTCCCTTTACAGCCATAAGCTAAGTAGACATCAGCAAACGCATTAAAAAGAATAGAGTCCAATGCAGACAGCTTCAATTTTCACGGAATTGAACACACATTTCTATATTAACCTACTGCCCACTTCCATGATATTGTTCTCTCCGTGAAAGGTGTTTCTTCACACAGACATCACACAAGGCCCTCTTTCTCCTGTTGGAATTAATCTTGGGAAAGGTATAAATTGTTGCCTGAATCTGAGACAGGTTAAAGAAAAGTGTGCATACCATAAAGGTAGCTTTTATGTGTTTTTACCATAATACCAAACAGTAATGGAGCTACATATAAATGTTAATCAGGTAAAAACAAAACAAAAATGTACATGCTAAGAAAATCACTACATCTAGACAACGAGACAAACAGGGTTGTAGTACCTCAGGAGCTCCGGCTATGTTAAGCTGTAGCATCCCTTTCCTGTCCTTCTCCTCCATAGCCGAGTACTGGATGGACTGAACTTGGTTAAAGTTAGCTAGATGGGTTGGCTGGAGACGGAAAGAGAAACAAAGAAAGAGTAGAGAATAGGAATAAGATTTTCTTGGGAACAGAACAATACAAGCAGAGGTCATTGATTAGTCTTTTAAACATGGCTTCATTATAGATAACGGTGTTGGCAGAAGCTCACCGTTGATCCCTTGTCAGTGAGGTAGCTAATCCCTTCCTCTGGCCCGATAGCTAACTCGACCTGGATCACCCAGCTGGACTGTTTGAGAGAAAAGAGTAGAGACACATTTTAAAAGGGGAAGCGAGTTGGAGCATACGTGCAGGACCTGGTGTGACCAAAAGGGGTCAACATAACACAACAAACGCGAGCTTTAAAAGTGCACTAGGACACAGTGGAGAGGAGGCAAGAAACATACCCCGAGGGCACATTTGAAGCACTCCTTGTCGTAGCGGTAGATTGGCGCGAGTATCTCCAAGAACTTCAGGATGCACTGCTCGTCGTTGAGATTGGCGACCTGCTTGAACGTCTGCTGAATCAACTTACGAAGAGTTTTAGCCTGGAGATAGGAGGGGCAGAAGGAAGGGATAACAAATTAAAATCAGACTTCATTTCAAATATTATGTAACTGCTAGAGAGAAGGTGGAGGAGGTGTGACGGGATGTGTGTGCGTGTGTGACAGAGACATTGATTGACTAATAGGCCACTCTTGTTCCAATCAAATTGACCTCAGCACTTCATTCCAGGGGCGCTCTTAGTTCGGATCAATATTTTAACAAAGACCCATTGATGCCGTTAGTTACCACTCAATTAAACATCACCGTCTGCTTCTCATTCATCCTCAGTGTAACTTGGATCACAGAATTTTTAATGTGCCAGCTGTTTTTTCCTTGCGCGACCCGATTTCTGTTTGGTCTGCTATGTCACCAGAGAGTAGACAGATGGGGAGCATCTATCAAGTAACATTATTCTGTCATTCACAATCCTCTCTTTACTCCATCACTCTAGACACAAAGCTGTACAAGACACTCACATACAATGTCATACATAATCCTCTTCATCTGATGTGTATTTTATAACATCTCGACGTATGAGACGAGGAAGTCACCCCTGACAGAATGACCTTTTTATCCCCTTTCCTCCCTCATACGACAGTATCTAAATGTATATGGATGGAAGTATTATTTAAACAAATTCACAACAGCATATGTACAGTACAGCACAGGCCCTCCCAAGCTATAAATAGATCTCTACATATAGATTAAGATCAAGATTAGAAGAGATTTAGTGCACTACAGATCAGGCTTAAAAAAGCTGGATTTACAGTAGATTGGTTCATCACATTAAGGTCATTCAGCATGGAAATAAATGAACAGTTCAACTGTAAGGTTTGGGGAAGAAGCAGTCAGTTGTATTGATGTACTGGCTTTAGCTGTCAGTCAGTTGATTGGTCTCAGGTGAGTATTTATGCTCAAACATCATATTACCAGAGCGCAGTGTGTGCTAAACCTTTCACATTTTTGAGGACAGAATCATTCTTAGAATCATTATTAACTTTCCATGTCTATTTTTTTTTTTTATCTTTCATTTGTGGAAAAAAAGCATTAATATCTATACTTCATTCCAGCATTTATGTCGCCAGCTGTCAATTCTTTAAGCCTGAAGGAATTAAGAAACACAGACATCTACAATGTTCCTGTGGGCCCAGCTGTATGTGTGTGTGTGTGTGTGTGTGTGTCAATTCAACAGATGTCATAACCAGCGAGTGATTATTGCAGAATATATCTATGCGTGTATGTGTGTTCTTCGGGCTCTTGATAGGATCAGTGCGTTAATTCCTAGAATTCCATGACACACACACACACAGATAGAGAGAGGGATATTGTCAGTCCAAAGTGTCCACCCTTCCTGAGAGGAAATACTATGAGTGGCTATCACCCTCCCCATCACGACTCTGACATCGCTGTAGCAACAGCACTGACCAGTCGCAGACAGCACATACTCTGTATAGTTTTTAATTTTTGTAAAATGTGTTGGTGTATTTATAAAAGGACACAGTGATGGCTGCATGCCCCAAGTCTCTGTTTCTTTTCAATTTTTGTTAGTACTTTTGTCTCACTGTGTTGTTTGATGCCTTCACTGCAGAACAGTCAGAGACTTTGTTGTTCCATTGTGGACCAACCTGTGGAAGACTGTGTTTTTTCTGGTTAAAATTTGTGTTTTTTAGTCAGGTTTCAACCTCACACGTTAGAAATAATTGCCTTTTTTAAGGTTAAGTGATAGGTTTCATTTTGTTCGAAAGTAATACAGATTGACTCATATTGTTATTAAATTCAGTTCCACTAGGATACATGTACTGTGGCCAAGTTTCTTCAGCTTATAAAGTATTATACCACTAACCTCCTATTAATGAATCATTTAAATATATATTTTTTTCCTTATCGAGTCGTTATCCCAAAGATGCTCTGCGGTGTCTTATAAGAGATCAGTATGGTACACAACCAAGATACACTGAAATACATAGTATTAGTTTTTTTTTTAAAACAATACGTTACCAAAGCATTAATTAGGAATGTATAAATTAAGATAGTTATGTACATGCATGCATTCTTTAGACATTTCATTGATGGCTGTGCTGAGTCGCAATTATTTGTTTCAACACATTTTTTGTCAAATGTTGCAATAAATCTCACTGCAGTATCCCCAAATCGTTTCTAGCTAATCCCTGTTTCATAAAGTTGAGGGTACTTCTGTCAGTCGGTGACTTCTCGGCTCAAGCTGGGCCGTTTGTTCAAACTATGATCTCCAAAGCCACCAAAGGTCAGTTCTAGTAAACCTGCTGCCCAGCCTGTCAATATGAATGAACAAGACCCTGTTCTTTATAACGCTTTCACATCAGTCACTGTTTACAACCACAGCCATCTGCTCTGGTGTGTGTGTGTGTGTGTGTGTGTGTGTGTGTGTGTGTGTGTGTGTGTGTGTGTGTGTAGAGTAGAGTTCATTGAGGGAGAATAATCCCATTAAATGACTACCATTCCCCGTCACCAGAGTGAACTACAGAAACGTAAATGACAGCTGTGCCCCCTCTTCTCTAACACACACATCCATGCAGAGCAGATGTGTCAGACATATCATCACTTGTTTAACCCTGACTGTTACAAACTGCGTATACATATATAATTATACAAGAATATTGAAAGACAGGCACAACCAACTAATTCATGTTGCAGGTAAAGACTGACTCAATTTTCCATTTATTTCTTGAGTAACAGAGTAATTGTTGGTCTTTAAAATGGTATCAAACTTAGTGGGCATCACAATTTCCTCTTCCAAAAACACAGAGATATTCAATTTATTAGCACATTCTTAAGATTGAGAAGATGGAACCAGAAAATGTGTAGTATTTTTGCTTGAAAAATAACATGAATCAATTAATCTGTTGTCAAAATGCTTGATTATTGGCTTACTGTTTCAGCTTTACACTCATGTTGTTAATACCTATTCATTATCTATTTGTTCTTCCATCCTCCTAGACATGTTGGTCTTCCTTAAACGCAGCATCTGTGCAGGCATCTACAATCAAGTCAGACGTGCCAATTTCTAAATGTTTTACTGCACATGTGTGTCACCGTGTGCATCTTCAGCTTCATATAAAAACAGGCCAAATGGGAGTGTGTGTGTTGCCATGTTGGCTGATGCAGGATATGAGAGAAAGGGAGGAGGAGGTAAAGTTGGTAGCTGATGAGAGGGGAGTCAGCAGGGCTTGACAGATGATGGGGGACCCCGAAGGAGACGCACGTTGACGCCTCCCCCCTACGTCCCCATTGTTGGAAGGAGAAAGTGGGTTTAAACATGACCTGAGGGTCACACACACACACACACATGCACACACACTCAGTTTCTGCCACTCTGCAGAGCATCTGTCAGCCCGCCTGCTGACATGAAGACCTTTCGGGTCATTGGGCCTTTTTAATGCAGACGCGCACACACACACACACACACACACACACACACACACACGCACACACACACAAAGACCCTCCCCATAAACGCGTGCCGTAAATTTATCACTGACACAGACACTGCTCATTACGCAAGCACATCCCGTCGACACATATAAACCCACACAGCAAAAGTCTGCCGAACAACTAATCGAAGGATTTTTCTTTTCTAACACAAAAGCTTCAGTTTAACATGCAAGTTCATCTCCTGAGTAAGCATTTAATGGAAGGTGCTGGAGATTTGCTAACCATCAATATGAAACAAACTTCAGTAGAAACCTTACTTAAAGGCTTTGTTCACCCAAAAATGATAATTCAAATCATTATCTACCAACCCTTTTGCTGATGGATGGTCGGGTGAAGTTTTGTAGTCAACTAAACCTTTCTGGAGCGTAGTAGACAGGAACTTGTTTTAAAATGTAAAGGAACAACCGAAAAACCATAAAATTGCTCCTTATTACATTTAAACTGTCAAGATCTGTTTAAAGTTAGCCAAACTTTACATTAAAGATTGACTGACTGATCATGAACATGTATATTAGTCTGCTAGTTTTGGTCTTAAATGACATATGCATTTACATGGAACATGACTAACCTGGTTATCAATAGCATCACCCACAGCATCTGATCATCTGCCTGCAGGAATTTCTTTATTCCATAAAATCTCAGCCAATCATTTCTAAACTGAGTCAGTAACCTAAATAGTTGAAGAAGACCAGTTTGTTTCCTGCCTGTCTGAACACTTGTCTGGATACATTCTCTTGTCACAGGAAATGGAAATACTCAACACAGACTCCCTAAGTTTGAGTGTGAAAACATTATTACATGATTGATCATCAGATGATTTGTTTTACACACATGGCAGAGAATGTTCAGAAACCTGGAGACGGTTTACATGCATCAGTGGCCCGGTTTCTTTCAGCGTACTCCAGCTAGCATAAGGTTTCTACATTCATCATCTGGCAAAAGTAACCATTTCTTCTCGTCCTTCTCTTACTCTTCTCCATTCAGCTAAACTTCACTGGTTGGTCGGCCAAGGTTTTGTCTCATTCGTGCTGAGTGCTGGACTGTTTCACACCCTGTCAGCCAGACTAGACCGAGCCCGACAACACATCAGCTGACACCTTCAAAACATTGGCTAAGAGGAGATTTCACTTACACTACGAAGCTGCCCACATAAACACAAGGTTGGGTTACTTTTGGTGTCCGAGCAACTCCAGATGAGCAGCTGGGGTGTTGTGATAGCTAACTTTGTATCGTAAATCCTCTTTTTGAAAGTAAATCTAGCAGAACCTGGCATGTTACACTCTGTACACTCTATCTTTGATCTCAAAATTCATCAATCTCACCTTGACTGAATCCAACAGGTCTTTTGGGAAAAAACGCCTTAAGCCAACATCTTTCCTGGAAAGAGAGACAGAGAGATACAGAAGCGTGTTTATTATGCACTAATTACACAGAGGAATGCTAATTGACAAGCACTTTCAACTTTATCTGATGTCAGCAGACCGTTTTTTTCTTTCGTCCTCGGAGAAATTACCAACAACAGCTACAGACAGATACATTTAGGCAGACTGGCAAGAAAACTGAAAACAGAAACAGAAAGCCATGACTAAGTGCTGACTAGAGAGCACTACTCATCTTTTCCTAAGAGACGAGACCGAAGGAAAACAGAGAGAGTGATAGAGAGAGGCAGAGGAGGAGTACAAAGACGGAGACCACAGAGACAAAGAAAGATGTGCAGGGCTAAAACAGGAAGCTAGCTAATGACTCAAACTCCTCTGGAGAAAAAGTACAGGGGGAGAAGGAGGGAACGAGTGGAGGGGGTGTAAGTAAAGGCTTACGTCATACTAACTCTCCAACATAGGTCAAGTAACAGTCTCTCATCATCATTATTATTATATCATTATTAGAGTGTTTGGTGCACAAAACGTTTTGGATTGTAATGTCTGCCTTGACAAAACTAAAAACACTGTCCTTTATAATTTCCCCGGGAGCTTTCCATGATCATGTCACCCATAAAACCGTCCCCTCTCGCTCGAAATCAACGCTATATTCATCACAGAAGTGCGAACAGATTCGGCAAATAAAGGACTGTGAAAGATGACACACCAGGCCGACCTCAAAGAACGAGCACAGAGCAACAAAGGCCCGCTGATTACACGCTCTGCAGTAGCTCACAAACCACAAGGACTACAGCCAACTGCAGCCAGCTGATCTCCAACACGCACATATGTTCTGTTAATAAGAGGAACTAAGCAGGCAATGGTTTGTCCTCCTAAACCCAACAACAGATTGTATTAAAAAAAAATTAAGTTTCCAGTAAAAAAAAAACATGTAATTGGGTTTTTCAAGCTTTTTTTTTTAAGCTTAACAAACTGTTTTCTCGACCAGCAAGTCAAAATGGTCGGTGGCCAGACAACAGTATGAATGGGCGGTGATCCACCAGACGCTCAACAGGAGCCTCGATAAACCAACTGTCAGCTCGATGCATCAGAGCCCCGACAGCACCTTCCCTTTCCCTCTCTCGTTGGTTTAGAAATATGCATGACACAACATCTTTTTTTTCCAGCAAACAGAGGGGCAGCGAGCGAGAGATGGATAAAGAAAGAAAGAAAGGAAGAACTCTGACGAAAATAGAGTTTGAGAGCGAAGAGAAGAGAGACGGACAGACAGACGGAAAGGGACGGAGAGGATGAAGAGGAGAGACAAAGAGACATCAGTGGAGAGACAGAGGGCATTCTTCTCAGTTAATTGGAGAGCTCGTTAGGCAGACGGACAGAGAGAAAGACTTCACTGGAAGAGGGCGGCTCATTAGAATCAGACAGCATTAGAGCCAAGTCTCGTTACGGTCAGTGTTTGTTCATGTTATCCATCAACATCCATATACGCAGACAGATCAGCTGATCCCACATAAATCTACAAAGATGAACGAGTATTAAACAAAGAGCAGGTGATCTGGAGACCGACTAAACACAGACTGCAAAAAAATTAAACAACAGTATCGATTTTTAAATGATCCCAGACGTTTGCTCCCAAACTCCAACTCAAATTCTTTCAACTGTTTTCCACCTAATCAGATTCGGGGAACTGCAACAGGAGTTCTGAACCAAAAACTGAGATATTTGATTGTTTTTCTGTTGTTTCTTCTGGGTTATAAAAAACATTTCCAGGCAGAGGAAGGACGTAGGGTACCAGAAATGTTGTGAGCTGGACTGAAAGTAAAGAAAATTCATGAAGAAAATACTTACTCCAGTAGTTCATAGTTGGATTTCTTGTCCAGGGCGTTTCCTCTCATCTCTTTGAAGAACCTCCTAGAATTGAAACCAGAGAGAGAACAAGGTCAGATTCATTCACTGCAGACACACACACACGTTAAAGGGACCACTTACACTTATAGATTTGTTTCTCTGGTCCAAATCAGTACTTGTCAACGTGGGCTAAGACCACCTCCTGTCAAGGGTCTTGGTCCGGTTGTTTAGGTCAGCACAAGGGTGCGATTACTGTGTTCCCACCTCCCCAAATGAATCACTCCAAAGAGGAAAATTACCACAGTCCAATTTAACCACACTTAAAAACGTAGCTGTGAGAACAACCTTGATGTTAGCGATGCAGGTATTTCTGGCGCAACTTTGTCTACTACCACGGTGAACACAGTGGAAAAAAAAACCTGAAGAGGTCTGAACTAATAATCCAACTATGCCCAGACAATTTCAATAAACAAAACCATATCCAAAAGTGACCAGCGTAACTGAAGGGCAAACTTAAAGGGTCTCACACAAAAAACAGCTAAACGAGGAAAAGAATATGACTGTAACTGTAGACTATATATAGAATATATGAGTTTGTGATTATTTTGAAAGGAAGCAAAACTTAAATCTCAAAATGGGGACAAACTTTTTGATGTAAAAAGAATTTGTCATCGAACATTAAGAATTCTAGTGGTTTGCAATGTTGACAAAGTCCTGAAAGAGAGCCACTGCAGTGTGAAAGCTTCCTACCTGATTTCTAGACATCCCAGTTTGAGAGCTATGTCTTGTTCCACCTGATCTCCGGTCTCTGTCATGTAGTCATTCTTCACCTGGAGGACACAAGTACCCAGCACAAAAATGGTAAATGGCATTATCCAAAAGGCTCCGCGAGTTACCGCTCGATTCACCCACACACACTCGTTCACTGATGGCAGCTACTGGCCTGCCCATTGGGAGCAACTTGGTGTTCGGTGTCTTGCCCTAAGACACTTCAACATGTAGACAGGTGGTGGGAATCAAACCACCGAGCCTGTGATCAGAGGAAGACCCGCTCTACATCCTGAGCCAACAGCCGCCTCGTCAAACTATGCTTATGAAAACATTTATCTCTGCAAATTAAAAATGGCATGCCATCTATTTCACACACGGATACACACACAGCACTTCTGACCTACATTATCAAAACACACACACACACACACACATTCGCCATATGCCTTGGTGCTGGCACGCTGCTGGCAGAATACAAAATATGTTTTTGAGTCTGGGTCCCTCTTGAGTATTTGTGCATGATTCATGTGTGTACCTGGTGGTAGAAGTAGTTGAGCGTAGGTTTGTCTTCTGTAAACTGTTGCACGAAGCCCTTTGGAAGATACCGGATCCTCAACTCATACCTACAGAGGACCAGAGATAAAGCAGTAAGAGAGTGAGCGTGTTATGCAACAATACATTTATAGCAAAAACGAGTCCCAACCTTCATATTGTACAACAGCTTGCAGCTTTTATATCCACTGGAAAAAAAAACATTGGAATAAAGTGATATGTTTGAGTTGTCATCTATGTAGTAAAAATCAAGAGGAGAGGAAAGAAAAGGACACGAATAAAAGGAGCTCGGTGGGGTGAAGATGGCTCGAGAAAGCAACAGAAGGATGCGAGGAAATAATTGATATGCAAGAGCAAGACCGATTGTAAGATGAGTGGAGGAGAGACAGACAGAGAGAGTTTTTGACTTAGCCAGACAAAGCAGACATCTGGTTCTCTCTCTCTCTCTATGTCCTCAGTGCAAAAGGTCTCCACCTCACAATAGCATTATTCAGACTGCCACAGTAAACGTAATATATACCAGGGCATTAACATCCAAACTGCCAGACCAACACAACCACACAGTGGCACACACACATGGCCTCACATCGCCACACAGCAGACGGGTTGCAGTTTTACGTGGCTTTGTTTGCAATAAATCACTCCCGCTACTTTTGGCGTACGATACGGCAGACTGCTGAAGCTAGCTGTTTGAGGAGACAGTGACATCAACTGATTTAAATGGCCAAATAAGTCACTTTTGATGTTAGGAAACTAGTTTTAAAGTGCAAAGTGAATGATCTGCACACACCTTCCACAGAATAGTTAGTTTCAAAAATGTGTCTTGATAGCTCTACGACTCTGCTCCTGCGTTGTTACACCTCGAGTCAAACAAGGTTTCACTCTCAAATAATTTCTATGAGGAAGAGGATGAGGCGTGCTGCAGTCTGAATCAACTTTGTCTCCACCAGTTTGAGAGAAAAGGAAATATCCATTGTTCGAATCCTCATTTGTTCAACTACATGACAAAATAATACAAGGAGAGGAGGGACTGCTTGGCTGATGCGAAGCTTTATAGTTTACAACTTTGTGGACTGCTGTTGTTTGCCCATTGGCCACACTAATGCCTTTATGGTCACAGCCCTTCCCACGCTGCTTCCTGTCCACCTTAGCAAATCAAATCACTGAAAAACAGCAGCTCTGCGTCGGACATTTCACATGGAAAAACAACAACTACTTGTACAACAACAAGTAGAAATTGTCTGAAAACAATTGTGTATATATATACAAACTCTGCCCCTCTCACCTCCACTCCTCGTTCAGTCGTGCCTGTTCATATTTTTCTCTGACGTGGGAAACGCCCATATCTGGATGGAGCCAGTGCACCTGGTCTCTCGATAGGCCGTTGCTGAGACGCAGACCAAAACAAGACGTCCAGCGCACTTTGTGGATGTCCAGAATCTTCTGGATGATTCCCTAGACACAAAAAAGTCAACATTTTTATTGTGATACACTTTTTTTTTTTTAAACACATGTCAGTTTTTTTAGACTGTGCACCAGTATTATTAAAGGGTAAGATATAAAGTCTGCAGATATTACTTTTATTATTTATGTGTTGGGCAAAATAGGGAGAAATAAGCACTGAACAATTCCCCCTTAATCTACAGCAGTAGTGTCCTAGCTGTAGTGGCCCAACACATGCACACATGTGCAGAAGTGTGATGATTGCTAAATAAATCAAAGATGCCCTGTTGTCAAAAACAGCTTGCCAGTTTTTAAAGAAGTCACTCTGCCATACCTCAATGTGCCAATTCTGCCAGTGTTTATGTCTGGCATTTTGCAGCGGTGCAGTGAGGGCAAGAGTCTATCCATGCGCGCGTGTGTGTGTGTAGGTGACTTGAAGCAATTTAACGTGACATTCCCACCCAAACAAGCTGACAGCCGTCATACACACACACACGCACGATAATGCTCACAGCACCATGTGTGTTGCCATGTAAAATGCTAGGGGCCCTGACCTAGATACTAAAGGAGAGAGTGATGAACAAGGAGGAGAGCGAAGGAGGAGGAGGAGACGATATAAGCAGTGACATATCCTGTATGACCACTAAAGTTTAAGTAGTAAAGTAGTTTCTGCATCATGGGAGTGGATCTAAAAGCATACTGCCAAATAAACCTACAATGGTACACACACACACACACACACACAGAGACAGAGAGACAGACAGAGACAGAGAGAGAGATGCCCTGAGGTTGTGTATTTTGCTAGCTTAATATTCTTTTTTTAATCAGAGCAGACAGCCATGGCCCTGAGATGAGGACAAGCAGCTAACATCCACCTTTTGAATTTACTGGTGGGGGTAAACTATAGGAACATATACAAAAATGGCAGTGTCATGAACTCCAAATATCCAAATATTACTACTGTAAGAGTAATAATATTCAGTTTTTCGTGGGGATGTGCTATATTTCCCTGGTTGACAACAATTTATTTAGTCACAACACATTCAGCGCATGGTGTCTCCTCTTACCCTGACATCAGTTGCATCTCCGTATCTGATATTGGAGGACCAGCAGCTGCTTTCAGTGTTGGTCTCAAAGTGATGGAAGACTTTCAGAACCCTGTCCACCGAGCCGGCCATGGTTCGGTCTGACCCCCCCGCGCTCAGCCGTGACTTGGCGCCTCCCAGGAGGGCATGGTTCAGGTTGGGGTCCAGGTAGGCCGTCGCCATGTTTTTCCCTGCTGACACTGCTGCTGCTAGGTGTCTGTCATATTCTGGGAATGAGGGAAGAGGGCAAATTAGACATCAGTGAAATGAGAAAGAAAAAAGAAAAAGAAAAAATGACTTGATCCCTATTATGACAGAATTTCTTTTCAATTTAATATAAAACAAACAAAAAGATGACCACCATCACTTGAGAAGGTGAGACAACATCTTTAAAAGGGTAGTAACAAACTTTTATCATCCCTATCACAGATTTATCTGCCACAATGGGCTAGTTTACAACTACATAAAACAGAGGTAAAAACAGTAAATCAGCACATTCAAGAAACTGAAATCTGAGAATGTTTGGTGTTTTTGCTGGAAAAAAAACACTTAAATTAATCATCGATGAACATAACAGTTTCTGATTCATTTTTTTTTAAGTCAGTTAACTCATTAAACTCCATTATACTCCAATACTCTCCATGTTGCTTGTTTTGTTAAACCAATGCTCTAGAACCGTGATAGGAATGATGACCGTTTGTAACTGCCCAAAGATATTAAATTCCCTATCATTTCAGACAAAGAAAGGTACCAACTGTTTATCATTTCTGCTTTAAAAAAATGTGTAAACAAGTTATTCGTAGTAATAAAAGTTAACAATTATTGATTAAAATCGTCTAATTGTTTCACCTCTAATCTGTAAAATCTAACAACGGACCGATGCTACAGGATTTCCCCTTCTATAGCAGACTGCTGCACGTGTGATGTTGAGGACTTGGGTCCTGCTTTCATCTTACTTGGAATTAACCTTGTACGGTCTGTGATATGACGCTCTTCGGCACAATCAAAAAACAAGATGAAAAACAGGCAACAATGAGACACCAGAGGGCGAATTAGGTGTAGTCCGGGTCAAGGCTCACTGTGTAGGCACCTGTGTGTCTTTAACACAAAGAAGACAATGCACCTCGGGCTGACGTTCTTCCTGAATAAGAAGTCACGACATTGACACACTTCCTGGAATTTCATGGCAACTTGATCGAGGAATGTCTGACAAAAGCTGCCTCCTCTATGTCTGTGTGGAAGATGTGTTTTTTATATATACACGTGTGTGTGTGTGTGTGTGTGTGTGTGTGTGTGTGTGTGTGTGTGTGTGTGTGTGTGTGTTGTTATCATGATACTATGTGGAAAAAAGATACTAGGATGTCTTTCACTCTCTCTTTTCCTCCCTTCTCTTCCATTAAAGGGGAATTTGATATGTTCTAGCAGGTAATTACACCTGAGAGAGACGGAGAGAGAGCGGATGCACACACACACACACACACACACACACAAAACTCAGAGGAGAGATTAAAGCTGTTGAGGGATATATCACAGTAAGATAAAAACGTACTCCCATGTTACCTTGCCAGTTTTCAAACAGTAATGACTCTTATATCGACGAATCACTCAACAATTAACCTCTCTGCCTCTCTTTCTCAATCACACACACACACACACACACACACTTCTGGAGAGCAATGGTAGCTTTGGCTGCACACCAACTCAGTTCCCATGGAGTCAGATGTCACACTGTGGAGGGGCTTCATGCTACTTGTTTCTGTGTGTGTGTGTGTGTGTGTGTGTGCACAAAAAGCAATTTCATTCATACCTCTGTCCCAACACATGGGGAAGGGGCTACAGCCGCTCATCTCCATGGAAACACATGTCTGTCCCTCCCTGTGTCTGCCTGCGCCAAGGACAGATAGACAGCTAGCCGTCTCGCAACCACGCATCACACACACACACACGCGCGCACGCACACGCACACGCACTCGTTTGCAGAAGTCACATAAACACACACACACCAAGGTCCTGACACTGGTGCAAGGACGCTAAGGCACACGCAACACACTAAGTCTCTGAGGCAGAAATCTTTGTCTCCAACTTTTGTCGACAGCTTCGTTAAGCCAACAGTTACTTCCAGAAGGGTGACAGCGGTAATCCTCAAAAAGGCCAATTTTCTGGTCCGTTGATCCTTTGTTTACAGTGTGAAGACGCCACAGAAAACACATCAACAGCGAAGATGCAAAAAAAGCCCATCCTTTTTAGAGTTTTCTCCCTTGTTAAGTCCTTTCTTCATAATCTTTTCCTGTTCTCCACAAGTCACGAAGAGATCCCCAGAGAAGCAAAGTTAGTTTTGCCTTCTTTTCACTTCTCAACGGCCTCTCTCCGCTGACAACACACTGTTTGTTTTTTGCCCAATTTCTGCCCCATGCCTGCACTCCATAGTTACACAGTTGCCGTGGAAGAGCCAAGCGACCGTCGCTCAGGAGAGGATTTGCACTCAGAAGAGTCCCAGTGAAAGCAAAAAAGTTCACAGCCAAAATCCAACATTTACAGTGCTGATCCAGTGGAGGTTCAGTCAGTTAGCGGTCACAGGGAAGGAGAGACAATTACTGTGTTCAGTGCTACATAAACAGAAAGTTTTCTTCTTCTCTTGGAGAATAAAGAAAGTGAGAGAAAAGAGTGAGCCAGAAAAACAAAGGAAACAGAGACATAGAGAGAGAGAGAGAGAACCAGAGAGAGAAGTGCAGTGATTGTTTCGCGATGAATGAGAGGAAAAAGAGGACAGAGCGGCACAAAGTGAAAGAAAGTTGAGTGGGGAATGAGAGAGATCAAGAGAGTAAGAGAGGGCTGCAGGAGAAGCAGGAGGAGCTACAAACTATTAATATGCTAATCTGGCCAGTCTCTTGTGTTCAATGAAGAAGAAAAAAAAACCCTCCCACTTCTGTTTATGAAGCTGACCTCAGAGCAGCCTTTAAGTTGTACCAGATAATGCTACCAAATGGAACGGAAAGAAAGAGAAAAGGAGAGAAAAAAACCTTTATTTAACCACTCAAAGATACTACAAAACACTGTTTTGCGTTTTTAATTACTGATCAGAAGCACAAAACCATTTTAGATCTCTATCATTTCCAACTGTATAGAGCTATGACAATTAGTCTATAAATCCATTTGTCAAATAAAGAAAATTAATTGCCAACTATTTTGATAATCATTTGATCGTTTCAGTGATTTTTCAAGAAAAACAAGATTCAAACATTTGCTGGTTCAAGCTTCTAAAATGTATGAATTTGCCGCTTTCCTTTGTTATTTCTGATAGTAAATGAAGAGTCTTCTGGTTTTGGACAGTTGGTTGGACCAAAAAAAAAAAAGCAATCTGAAGCCAACATTTGGGGCTTTTTTACGAATGTAAATTCAAGTTATTGAGTTACAACACTTTTTCGACCAGATGATTAATCGATTAGAGGTTTGAGGCACACAAGTGTGCGAGGGGTTGAAAAGCCTTTAATATCTCATAGCTATTGAATCCTAACAACAGCAAGTACATGCAAGTACATAATCAAGGTACTTGCCTTGATTAAGGCCTCACTGGTTGAAATGAGTAGGCATGTTTTTACTGTTGACTCAATAACCACAGGATATTAAAGGCTTTTAACTCATTATCCTCTTCAGTGCCTGAGACTTCTTCAACAATTCTGAACAAGTAGGATCCCGAAACGAAACAGCTGCAGGGGAAGATTACATTCAGATCAGCTTAATCGATAATGAAATTAATCATTAGCGCCACCCCTAGTACATGCACTCCTCCGAAAGCCAATTTAAAACTAAATATTTCTATACTGTCCACTATTTCAACAAGATTAAATGCCACCATCCCCTGAATGCTTTTTGGTTGCCCAAAAATGGCCAACTTATCCAGCCCAGACAGGGAAGCTAGTAGAACAAGCACATGTTTCTTTCTAACCAAACATCAAAAATATACAAAACAAATCAAATTTAAACAAACAATCTCCCCAACCCGAACACAATGAGAAGAGCATTTTTGCCCACGCAGACATTGCCCAGACCGTGCCCAGGATGTTAACTAGCAGCTGTTTGTAGCGTGCCAACCAATCCATTTCAAAACCTCAAGGTCTCAATCAATCACACTTCATCATGAACATTCAAAGTCACTCAGCCTGTACTTTGAGGGTCAAACACTCTCGATCTTTCAGAGTGCTGAGTGCAGCAAGGGTTCTGCCCTGTGGAGGCTCATCTCCAAGGTAACCTGCCGACGGTATCCTGCAAACGAGTGGCACCTATCTCTGTGAGTGTCACTGCTGACCAGATGCCAGCCTCCATTAATCAAATGGGCATTTATATGGCCGAACACAACCTCGAACTGAAGAACTGAACAGACCACTGAACACAAACACAAATGCACCGTAAAGTCACAGATACTTGAAATCTTAATGGTACCGCGTATGTGCGTGTGTGTGTGGGTGCACATGTGGGTTTCCTATAATTTGTGCTCTAATTCAGGCATAGGCCATTGTTATGAAAATCTGGTGGGAGCAGGGGGTTTTAGGAGTGTGTGTGTGTGTGTGTGTGTGTGTGTGTGTGTGTGTGTGTGTGTGTACTATTGAAAGCCTTTTGTCAGTGGGCCGGATGTTGCCATGAATGGGAAGCGCTCTTTTGGGACTGTGCCAGAGTCTCTCCTTCTCTCTCGCTGTTTGTGTGTTTGCGTGTGTGTGTGTGTGTGTGTGTTCATGAACACATAATTACTTTAGCAGGGGGTAAACAACACCCACTATCTGCTAAATGCAAAATTCAAAGATGCAGATAAAGCTCAGAACTGTGCTAGCTACTTTGATGTATCCTTGCTTCTGTTTAATCAGTGAACAATCAGTGTGTTCACATCCAAGCCTTCAGGTTCAATGATTATTTGAATTACAAATATGTTTTACTTCATAAAAGACAAACAGCCCTTTTCCTGTGTATAATCTACATCCTACTTTTTGTTCCTGTAAAGCTGAATCCCACTGACATTTGTAGTCACAGCCTATTCACTAGAGCTGCAATGATAATCGGATGAATCGATTAGGTCTTTGTTTATCAGTCCTGGTCCTGTCCTGCATGTTCTAGATGTTTTCCCTGATTTCAATTATCAGCTCGTCATCAAACTCTGCTGAGGCCTGATAACTACCAATCCATTTGAATCCGGTGTGTTCGGGCAGAGAAACATCTAAAACATGCAGGACGGGGGGCCCCCAGGATCAGGTTTGAAAAGCACCAAGTTAGGTAATCTAGAGAAATTTGCCAAGGATTTTGGTAATCAATTAATAGTTAAGGTTAAACAAATTTTCCTTAACACTTCTTGAAAGTAAGGATTTGCTGCTTGTCTTTGATATTAACAGTAAATGAAGAGTCTTTGGGTTTTGAACGGTTGGTTGGACAAAAGAAGCAATCTGAAGATGTCCCTTTAAGCTCTGGGAAATTGCGACAACCATAAAATAATAGCTGTTCAAAGTGATAGGTGTTTAGTTGCGGATATGCTTTTAATTTATGTGGCGACATTCTAAATAGTATTCCAACTACAGCATCATCAGGTTTCAGGTCAAAAGATTGATGGAAATTGCTGGACACTAGCAACTTAATTCATCTGATATAACTGGCCAGCAAGGCTTTATTTCAGGGCATGGTGCCATGATACATAAATATGCTCTGCTGCTTATTCTATCTCAGTGATTCAAAGGAAACAAAAACACCCTCAGGTTGCTGGATGCTAAGCTTAGTCTCCAAGGAACACATAGTGTTTCTGGTGTCTACAGTGTGATGATTACAATTAGTCACACACTCCAACTAGAGCAATATTCACGCTCTCCCTCACCCCGTCTGTACTAATAACTCCAACACGCTCACACACAGATAAATAACCCCACTCCGTATGTTTTCTCTCCCGTTGAATTGTCTCACAGAAACCCAAGTGAGATTCACATAAATATGTAAAATGAGTCTCTCTTCTCATTGGAGCCAACACAGCTTATTAGCACTCTGAGTTCCTGAGAAAAACAATTTGGTTGTTTGCAAAGTCATTCAGTACCACAAGGGTTTTAATAGTTTGGATAGACTACATGATTACAGACAAGCTTTGTCTATATGCAGCTGAACCGCTGTTGTGAAATCATAATCCGGGGTGAAAAAAAATCAAAAACGTGAGGTGCATTTTGGGGCGAATTCATAGAACATAATGCTGCTGAAGACAGACAACAGAGCAGCGACATACAGGGAGAGAATCAGAAAGGCGAGGCAAGTCAGTGTCTGTGCATCAAGGTCAAACACTACGTAGGAAAGCTTTTAGAGCATTCCTGACAAAGATAGTTGATATGCAATTCTCATTCTCACGTTGTCAAATACTCACGACAATGTGGCTGAAAGCTCCAGAATCATAAAAAGATAGTGTTTCATGAGATAAGACCGTTTTGTCAAAGAATCCCCAATGTCATGAATGGAGGTTTGCACTAATACTCCTCATCTTTTCCTTATTAGAGACCCCTTTATTGTGACCTGAGCTGCTACAAACTGTGTAAGAGAGAGTGAAGCAGCTGAAGCATCATTAGCGCCGCAGAGGGTTCAGCTCACTCACCTGTGTAGTAGGCAATCCTGGAAATATCTGAAAGACAAGCATAAAAAAGACAGAGTTAGTGGGTTTGTCTGATGAAAAAATCTCACAAAACTTTAGTAAGTCCCTGAGCAGGTGTTCACAGTTCAGTTAATGAGTGTGAATTGGTGTGCCTGCCGCACAATATTTGTCAAACCCAATAGCTTCAATCAATATCCTGTCGGCTTTTCAACAGGATACTGACTGATTTTTTTTTAGAATCAATATCCCATTGTTGCATAATTTAGCACCCAACGCAGATATGTTAAATCTTCACTGGTCAAAAGAGCTGACTGGGAAATGTCACGTCAGTCAACCTTTTTGTCTTTGTTTGGTGGGTAAACGGTAACGTGACATGTGGCTGTAGTCTTGAAGATTGCAGAGTTGACATGCTTCTAGTTTTTGAACACAACTATAAACTATATAAAATCCATTGTGTCGAGGCTGGCTTATAGTGAGTCTTACTCTATTATTGAGTGGCTAAGTACACTAAACTGCATCGATACTACAGCTCCCAAAGCCCCACAGGAAGCCCAGGAGAAGCTTTTTAAAAAACTTGACACCCAGTTAGAGCAGTGATATGACTGTGTGCTGGAGGAAGGTCAGGAGGACAAGTGCCTGAGTACTTTAAACACCCTGATGCACGCACACACACACACACACACACACACACATACACACACAGGGGGTTGAAGTGACAGCAGGGGTCGTCAACAAAAATGATGTAATGGTAAGAAGAAAACCCACAAACCAAGAGGAAATACCAGTAAGGTGACTCATGGTGTGTGTATTATTGACAAAAACCCTTTGTAATACTAAACCAGGACCCTACAGTTAGTGTGTGTGTGTGTGTGTGTGTGTGTGTGTGTGTGTGTGTGTGTGTGTGTGTGTGTGTGTGTGTGTGTGTGTGTGTGTGTGCGCGCACGTCTGCGCGTGTTAGTGGTGGTGGTAACAAGGTTAAAATTAGACATAGTAAATTTCATAACTTCCCTCCTTTAATATTTAGGCAATAAATTGTAAATGTTTAAATTGATCCACCTCAATCCACTGCAAGCAGAATAGCAGCAGAAAAGTTTTTTTTATGACAAGCTCAAGTCATTATGTTAAATGCTGCAATGATTGAATAAGATATATTTAGGCCAACAGTTTCCTCTCATCTCATTTTGCCACAGATCATCCAGTCGATGATTAAGCCACAAACAACAATTATAATAAACGACTAAACCATATCCTGCTGCTCCAGTCTCAAAGTGTTGATACAGACATTTACGGCAGAATGATTTGAACCCTACACACACCATGTGTCCTGCGGATGCTCACTCTGATGAGCCACTTGTCTTTCACTGTCTCCTTTGTGAGAGTTCAGCGTAAGTTAAGTGCTATGTAGTGGGGCATCAGCAGCCACACTGGCGTTTTGAAAGTCTAGACTAAAAACCAGAGGAGACTGTGGCCTTTTCATGTCTGAGAAACAAGATTAGACAGCACCTAAAGAGCTGGAAAAAAAACCAAATCGCTGTCTTTGGATAAATAATTAGTTAAAACACTTTTCATAGAGCTCTTTCATATGTGGAACTTTTCCTGATTCATGTCGTGCAATTTATTGAGTTAAATTGTTAGCAGTGCCGTGTTGAAAAGTGTAGCTTGCAAATAGCTTGCCATGTGATTTTTTTTTCTCTAGAGGAGAGCTAGCATGGTGCTAATTACATACCAGCCTTTTTCACAGCCTCCATTGCACATATATCAAAGAGGGTTCTGGGACACATGAGCACACACTTGCATGCAGACTGGCAGGCGGCCCAAAACACCTGCTCCTCAAGCTGTCCGCGGGAATCAGACACACGGTAGAGGAGTGGAGCAGGGACTCATATCTACTGTTGTCAAGTAAATGTTGCCAAACGGACAACCGCTCTTCGGTCTGGAAGGTAAGTTGGTCGCTCAAAGCCAACTGTTTTCCAAGTGAGAGATTGTGAAACATACAGGCTATGTGGAGGAGTGAAAGCAAAATAAATAGAAGAGTTCAGGCAGACTTATGCCAAAAAACACAAGCACCCGCCCTCTGAGTTACAGCTCTGCTGGCTGAAAAAAAATGATTTTAAGTCGATACAACCCGATTTTATTTACATGTTGCTGCTCGCCTTCACACTTCTGTCATGAGCCTGCGTTAGTAAGGCTAAGCATGTTGGTACCAAAAACAAACAGAAAACACACCTTTACAGAAAGATATATCTATACAGACACACACACACACACACACACACACACACACACACACACACACACAATGTGGGCAGTCTCCATGTCTGCAAGCTGTGTGTGCATAATTGCGCGCTAACCACAGTTTCTCTGCTAACAGTAATTAGACAGAACAATCAAGACAGAGTCTGCCAGGCAATGATGTCTGAACTACTGGTCTCAGATTCACCTTTTTTTGAGGAAGGTCAAAGAGTAAGACAGCTTTCTTTGCGAGGGTAAGTGATGAAAACAAATTCAATACCAAGTCGTCTTACTGAGTTAACTGAGTTTAAAGTAAATATTTGTTTTGCATTTAACATAATGATATTCAAAACAAGAGAAGAAAAAGTTTCCTGTTCAGTTGAAGAGCAAATTCCCATCATCAGAATGAAATAACTGGTATAATCTGAGCAGAATATTGTGTTTAACATTACAACCAGACGTTTTTTATCAATTTTTTTTTTTTCGTGTTTAGCTTCCACTAAAAATCATTGTTTTTGTATGTCCAGACTTTAGACATTTTGTTTCTCTAAAATGATATGTGCATGTAAACAGAAAGACTGAAGCAGCAGAAGACTACCAACAACAGCTGTTGTGTAGGCAGATGGAAGTAAAAGTTACAGAAGTTTAACAAAATTGTGTGCAGCAGCTCGACACAACAGCCACAGATCAGACTGGATGAGGAGGAGCAGAGGCAGATGTTCTTCTTCCCATAAAAAAATAAAACACGTAAGAATCAAATGAATTAACCTGATGAGAGCAGTCAGCTGTTCTGCATCGCTGCTCTGTGTCTAACGGTTAAACTTCAAGCTGAGCAGGCGCACGCGTGTGTATGAGTGTGTGTGTGTGTCTCTGGACAATAGGGGGTGTTACTGGAGCGTGCAGCCTTACGATGCAACAACATAACCCCTCAGGCCCCAATCACACCTGCCAGCCACACTACAATAATGCATACAATCACACACTTGCAATGTGTTTGTCCTTGAAAACATATTCAGCAGGGAAAGGTTTTTAGCACAGGTTTGACTTTGAAAGTGACACATAATGTGTTTTCACATTAAAGGACAAAGACAAAGAGGACAAGCTTGCGATTTCAGCGCTCAATTTAGAGTGAAAAACATACAAACACTGCCAAGGCAAGCTGTATGTGAACAGAAACACAAGATGCACATTGTCATTATTCACATTCAGATAAACATCCACAGTTACTCAGCCTACACACCAACACACACCAACTCGCAGATGATGCATATTCCAGATAAGTCGTACACGCGTGCAACATAATAAGGTCACACAAACGCATGACTGCTCGTACACGTTGATCTGCAAAAGCGCACACACTTTGACACACACATTCACTCAAGTGTGTATAGTTCAGGTGCTGTGACGAAGCTAACTGGCTTACTGGAGCGGCACGCATGTTAATGTATCACACTCAGTCCAGATACGATGTATAATTCATCACAGCAGATTTAGGACGGGTGAACGGGTGAAATGGCTTGAGCTTGAAATGTGTTTTTAAACGATACCAGGTTTTTAAATAAATCACAATACACCTGGCATTAATGAGCAATTAAATTACAGGACTGGGTGTGGGTCAAAGCATGCACTTACACTTGCCTTCCCTATGAAAACAGGATTTTTTTGAGTAAGAAGGAGATCAAATGTGACGTTAAATATTTAATTCTTCTTTGACTTTTTATGAGAGAAATCACTAGGGAACAAGTTAACAAGGCTAAAAATGAATAATCAATTCTGATTGGCCGGTGAGAACAAATTGTTACTAGCTCTGCTCTATGCTTGGTTACATTTGAGACGTACTGGACCATACTAATGGATGTATGTATAATTTACTAAACTTAACAACACAAAACTAATTCTTCATATGCTCAAGCCCTTAAATGCAACAGAGGGTAAAGGTGCAGTGCCCTGTGTGATTGTGTGTTTGTTTGTGTGTGTGTGCGCTCTTCATGTCTACCAAATTTTCATCAATTATGAAACAAGATCAATATATTAAAACATACTAAAATATAGATGGTATAACCTAGAAACAAAACGCCGCTGGGGGATTTGCTACTTCATGCCTACATTAACAACACACACACACACACACACACACACACACACACACACAGACATGCACAAATAAACACAAAAAAGAACACTACACCTACACAAAAAGCCATGTGGGCAACACTCCACATAAGGATGCACACTTGTGTTCAAACACAGCCCACTAATTTGACACACATATCATCTCACACATACTGCCTTCCTCCCACATGCGCACACACACACGCAAACACACACACACACACACACACACACACACACACACGACTTTAACCTCCTTCACATTGAAGCCTCCCACATACAGCACAAACACATACATGATCCTTCATCATGAGGATGGCAGATGGAAAACAAAACTGAACGGTACTGAATAGAAATGAGATTGAAAGTAGCCGACCTTCATTGACAATTTATGTGTCATTAACGTTCTCAATTAACGGGTTATCATCTACAGAATGTCAGAAAATACTAAAGAAAAGCCCAAGTTAACATCTTAAGATACATTTTCTTTGCACAGTGGCAAGTGTGTTGATGTACTCGAACAGTGTGTATTTCCGTTTTGCCACCCTCTTTCTCCTCCTTCTCATCGAGATCAGTACACTTATATTTAGGATGACACTCTGCCAACAGTCCCGTCAATAGCCCTGAATTAACCCAACTCTTAAACCACCCATAATGGCTTATCCATAATTTAAGATCACCAGATCTAGGATCCACATCGAAATGTTCATACTCATAGATACCACACACCTAAATACGACAATTTGTTTAATCAAGATCCATGCATTCAGCCCTGAGATATTGACAAAAAAAAAAAAAACCTTATCGCACAATGTTAAAGAAAGATGGAAAAAAAACTCCCAGATCAGTCCATTTATTTGGATCTACACCAAAAGTTAATGGGGTCTATTCTGGGCCGAGACCCATCCTCCATCCAAGTTTGGTGGAAATCCATTTAGTGATTTTTCTGTAATCCTGCTGACAAACAAACCAAGCAACTGCTGAAAAACAGCATTTCTCAACAGCGCTTTAAAACATACTTTTATACAAGAGCCGACAGATTTTTGTGAGCGATCACGATATTAGGGAGTAAAAACCTTCCGCTACTGATATATCAGCCGATATTTTTTTACAATATATTTTCACAGATACATAAAAACACATTTTTGGCAACCATTCTCAAAATGGGGTTATCGAAAACCTGTGGCAAAGTGGGTATTTCACAGTTTAACATTGAACTATAGCGTCCAAAAATGTCACTGGAAATTAACAACTACACATAACCCCATGGCATCATTTTCTGCCGGATGGTCTGTAAAACGCTTCTGTATTGGCAGATATTGGACAACATATACGCCAATACGGATCTGTGATGGACTATCAGTTGGGCTCCATAACATACCTCTTCCTTCATCTTCTACCCATAATCTTTCTTAAAATGACCACAAAACTTATTATCATTATCATTTATTCTTTTTCGATACACACAAGTCAAAACATCTGCAACTACACTCCAACTAAAAATTCCAGATAAATACAGTAAGTTCAGATATTGATGCATATAAATCTATAGACCACACACAAACTTAGAAACACTTATTTGGGGTTTAGAGGCTGCAGAATGAATGCACATTCAAACACACACACACACACACAACACAATTTTTCACGCATGCATAAACTTAAATGCACACATAACATGATTTCATACACATGCACCCACCCGCTCAGCCACTCACACGCACTTACACACTACTGTATGTTGAATTTCTTACCATGGTATAGCCCTTCCATTCAAAGTCTCAAAAAGAAGAGTCGGGAAGAGAGTGTAATCTCCCCCCTGACAGGCAGCTTAATTGGGAAAAGCCAAAATCCCGGTCGTCTGTGGGTTGGCGCTGAGATGTGCTAGCCGGCTAACTCAGTAATGATGGCTAATGTCGGCTTAAGCTTACAAACCCATCCTCCTCCTCCTCACTCTACTACTACAACTGACACACAAATACACAGCAGCACGAGTGGGAGTAGAGCAGGGGAGGGGAGGGGAGAGGGAAGGAGGGAGAGGAGGAGTAGGCGGGGGAGGGTGACGGAAGAGAGAAAAGGAGGAAGGAATAGGGGGGGAGAGGAGGGGTGGGGGCGTCTTTGTGTCCCAGGAGAAGGATGGAGGGGGAGAGAGGGAGCCAGATGTACAGGAGACACGAGGGGAGAGACGAGAGGAAAAGATGGAGAGAAATCATGTAACAATTTGATGACAAGAAGTGAGGAAAAGAGGCAAAAGTACAGTGACACCAATGGAAGAAAGTGGTAAAAAGAAGAGAAAGTGAGAAGAAAATTGATATAGCAGAGCTCAGAGTGATATAACAAGGGAGGGAGAGGGGTATCAGTTATTTAAACATTGTGTGTCTGTGTGTTGCCTTTGGCTATTCTGCCTCTTGGACACAAATGCACCCCCGAGGAGCTACTCAATTAGTCATAACCCAATGTTCTCAACTCAACATTGTCCCACAGAAATCATCGATCTTCAGAACAAAAAGAAGACAGAAAATGGGAGACACGTGAAATAACCGCCAATTGTTCCACTGACTTTGCTTTGTAAGGGGCGCACAAGTAATCCACTTATACCCTTATCAAATCAAATCACATGCAGCCAGGGCAAGAGAGGGAAGGAAACCCAACCTGAACTAATTTGACTGTTATTTTGAGAGAAAATAATTAACTCACTTTAACTTTATTACTTCATAGTCTAATATACTGGAAATTAGCAATGAGACTAAAATGTTTTAATGTTACAAATGTAAATGATGTGTTGTTACAATATTCATCTATTTTTTCATGGTTGATTGTTGCCTTCTCTTGAAACAGCCACTATACAGTCCGAAGTTACCCCTCCTTAGTATTATGTGCCACTGTACACTGCAGACATAATGCCATGGTCTAGTCCAAAACTGACTTGGTTCTATTTGTGCATTGTGTGTCAGTGTACACCAACATGTTCACACATGTGCCGGCGCGTATGCAGACCCCCGCCTTGACATGGGCAAACGATTAGATTCATGTCACACAGACCCTCGCAACATCGCAGATGCAGAAAGTATAAGCTGCGCTTTTGTTTCTGCAATAAATAATGGCAGAATTCAACCCTGATGTTCAGAAATGTTTCACTTAATCTGGTGCCGGCTAGGGAGGAGAAAATTATGTACCTCTAATTGCCTGGGCTAATAATAATGAATACCGTATGTAGTTGAATAATCAGAACACTTATGTTCTTCATAGTCAGCAATCGTTTTTTCAAACATTTTGGCTAACCTAGGACTCCTGGGGTCCAGACACATCATGCCTCAGTCGGCTGCCGTCCCAATTCGGGGCCACTTGTGGCCCTAGTTGTTGTTGTGTATCCTGCACAATCAGTACTAGTCTGTTTTTTGGCTGAGTACAATCAGTGACTTTCATTCACCCATTTAGCATGGTTTTTCCTCTTCTTCACCGATGGCTTTGCCATTTTCTTTTTCATATTCCCAATAAGACGCAGCTATAGTAGCAAGAGTGGTGAACGCAGCTTTGTCATAACAACAATCTGAATATCCGCAGAGAGGCATTTTCCTCTCACACAGGTATCTGGCTGTCAGCTGTAGTCTCTTCAGGTGACACAAGACAACGCAACAGTCAGCCTTCGCTGTCACTAGCACTAAGATGTTGATTTGGTGCGTCTGGGCCCATACAATGGATTTTAACGTTGGGAGACAATGTTAGATGATAAAACAAATGTGTATTAGAGATGTCAACTGACATTGCCGGCAAGACTCAAAAGAGAAGTCAGCATTTGAGGGCATGAACATCGGTTGTGGCTGGAACTTTCCATTCTCTTTTCAACAATTTGTGTCACAAGATGGGCTCAAAATGCCATAAAATCCCGTGGCTGTAACTGGGTCTTGATATCATATCCAGGAGGTCACACTAAATTCTCATCACACTGACACTGAAGACAAAGCCTATGAATGAGCCATGGTAGAAGCAAGCCTACTCACTGTCACACACAAACACACAAGTAAGCAAAACAGGCAGACAGACAAGATGAGAGTTGCTCAGGAGTAAAGCAGATTAATGGGCCACTGGATTAGTAGGCCAAGATGTCACGCACACAAATTCACACACACACACACACACACACACACACACACACACACACACACAAACACACAAACACACGCGCGTGATCAAAGTCACTAGTATACTCCAACTCTCATTTAGAGGGTGGATGTGAGCTCTGTCGCTCCATCTCTGCCTCCCTCACTCCAGTAAAGCTTTGCTGGAGTTGGTGTACTAGCATTGCCCTCTAGTGTTCAATTATGTGTCAAATAGTCTTTGAGCAACTCCACTGCTGTCGTTTTGCATGGTTTGTCCTTAAAAATTCAATTAACACTGGGTAAGCAATGGTAAATAAGTGAGTCTCTGCTTCATCTGGACACCCGAGTCTTTCAAAGTGAGATTTCAGGAAATGGCACAACATCCCATTCCATCCATATGTTACACTTTGAGAAAGGTGTTACAGGTTTTTTTTCTAGAGTTTGGAACTATAATTTTAAATAAACATTTATGTTTAAAAACAGAAGTAAACACTTAGGTAAAAGGAGGGAGGGTGAAGACAGACAGAGGGGCAGCCTCGAGACAATTCTTCAATGAACCTTTGTTACACGAGTGTGATGGCTAGTGACTAATCACACACACAGACAGACACATATACGTTGCCACACAGCCAGACACACACTGTGGCATTATACCCACATCTGACCTCAGCAACACTAGTTTATGGTAGCACACCAGTCTGTGAATATGTGTGATGTCATACCTATGGCTCGTATCCAGGTGTTTTACTGCTGATCTCTGAGTGTGTGTAAATGTGTATGTGTGTGTGTTCCGCTGTGATCTATTATGACTGTGTGTTTTTTGTGTTCTTGTGGGTGCGTGGTTGTGCATGAGAGAAGGGATGAGGTCATATGATTGGCCAAGCAGACACTGATGTCTGCCTTGGTCTCATTCTCGCTCTCAGTGAAGTACTTAACCTAGAAACCAGTCACCCTATACATGATTACACAAGCAAAGGTAGATCGATATCTTTCCGTTGTCTTGTTATTTAATTGTTTAAAGTCATGTTTATAGTCAATGCTTATACATTCTGTTCACTGTTCGCCGACAGTCAAACTTCACATCAAAGACAGTTATAATAGTATAATAGTTATAATAGTATAATAATATAATAGTTAGAATACCAGTTTTCCATCAAAATTAGCAGGTCTTAATTGGTTAACCCACTAAAAATCTTCCCACAGGCAAGGCAGCCAGTCTGTGAGTTTCATCTGAAGCGTTACATGTCACGTCACGAATGCGCCAGAAACAGGTGACAACACCGGTTAAAGTAAATACAAGCAAGCAGTACACAGCATGAAGGTCCATGTCGTAACAGAAGAGGAAACAACAATAGACAGCATCCCAAACTCCTTCCTTATTTGTGCGTCAACACTGGATCTGGATTTGCGCAGTGGGAAATACGTCAGAATTTAGCGCGTTCACCCGCTTCTTACACTTGGATCAAAGCCAGGCCGAGAAGAGGTGAAAGAAAACCTGTGTGTGCTGCATTCCCATTGCACACAAAAGCCTGATCTTAGCAGGTTTAAGGGCGATTCTTGACCAGTGCAAAAGGGGTATACTATCCTCAGCATCAGCCCCAGAAAATGGGTCTCAGATGGCCTCTACCACAAATGGTTATGGTCTCAATTTTACACTTTGACCAACTAGCGGGCTTTTAGGTTGATAGGTAGATCTTGTAACCTCTGGACAGAGCCAGGCAAGCTGTTTCATCCTGTTTCAAAGCTAACTAGCTTCTGGCAAGTAGCTTCACAGTTAAGAGTACAGACATGAGAGTTTTATCAATCTTCTCATCTAACTCTCTGCAAGAAAGCAAGTTATTGTATTTCCAAAATGTTGAAGTGCTCCATTAACTACAGCTTTACCAAATGGCTCAAACTATGTATTGTTACTGGTTGAACGAAGCGCATTTGTTGTCTGAAAGTACAGGCAAAAGAAATTTGCCACCAAGCCTGCCTGTGAAGCTAAAAGAAATACTCGTGTCCAGGAGGTATTGACATTTCTTTTTTATTTCTTTTTTTACATACAGTAATACATCTCCTTCTCTCTTCCAGTCTTCTTCCCTCATCTTTTTTCTATTTCTGTTTTCTCTCCCTTTTCTGAACACAGGCTTCTCCTCCTCCCACCTCTTCTCTCTCTCTGTCTCGCTATGACAAAGCCCAACAATTACTTCTTTCTCTCTCTCCCTCTGACTCACTGCGATGTAATTACGCTGACTGTCCGCTCAAACCCGACAGGCACGCACACACTCAGAGAGAGAGGGGGCGACTTATTTACAATATCTGTGGTTGTAATTGTTCTTCTCTTGACTGCAGTTCAGTCTCTGCTTCGCTTTGAGGGAAAAAGAGAGCGGTCATTAGATTGTGGAGTCATGTCAGTTGAGTCCAAGAGTCAGTCTTATTCATGCACTCACACACACTCACACACACAAATATATACCAGAGGGAATCTCTGCGCTCCAGTTTCATTCATCACAAGCTGACATGCTGCACCAGTGACCTGCATGACCGAAGGTAGCTCGCTCTAACTGTGCGTGTGTCTCTGTGTGTGTGTGTGTGTGTGTGTCCTTGTGTGTGCATGCCCCAAGGAGGGACAGGCCATTAACTACGATGTCATTTCCTGCCATTGTAGCAAATTTCAGTGCACACAGTAAGAATGCTACGCTACACAGCAGGCCATCTATTCACATACGCACACTAGAACAACTGTATTAGGAAAAGCCCGAAAAACCTGCTAACATAATGTCTTCCATTAAACTCGTGTATGTTCTCAAACACGACTGCAGAAATAGGCAATACTGTACACTATCCAACTGCGCACACTCAAACGCAAGTGACATTTTCAGGGGGAAAATAAGGATGTTTAAACATAAATGCATGCATTCTTATTGAATACCGTACAGAACTTTCAACTTTGAAATAGCTGGCCCATGCATGCACAAGCAAGTAAGTACTGTCTTTCAAAATCAAAATCCCACTGTGGGGAGTTTAACAGCTGACATACAGACTCTCAAAAGCATGTGGAAACTCATTGCTTCCTAATACTATGTTGTCTATAGAAGCACAATGGGGATTTCTTTTCCGTTGGCCAAACACAATCACTCTATAGGAAATGGATCAGGCCATATATAGCCAATCCTTCCATCGCGACAGGCCTACAATGACTGATACCTCAACTCAACTCATGCTTTGCGATATACTAATATTGAGCATTAATCCCATACCAGCGCAGTCTCTTTCCCAATTTTGAAATCTATGCACCTTACTGTAAGGAAGTCATTCTTATAGAGTACTGATTCACTACAAACTGAGACCGTGGGCTCAGAGCAGGCCATCCATAAAGGAGCGCAGAGCCACAATGACTTCTGCTGATAAAAAGATGTGGATTCACACACACTCCTCTCCATCAACCGGACTGCAGTAGTGATTAACACATTTGGATGATGAAAGTACACAACTCACCAATATATACATCACAGGTCTGGTGGTTTTTAGTGATGTAATGCTGACTACTACTACTACTACTATTACTACTACTACTAATCTTACATATCACACATTTCTCTTGGTGTGTTGGTCACATCATGGCCATTTGCTGATCTGCTTAACAAGGTCAGTGTCAGTGATAGCACGGATCCTGCGATGCATCCCTGCTCCGCATATCATTTCTTTCAATGATTTATTTATCACCAATGTGGCTGACCTTCTTCTCATTAGCATCCTTAATCAAATCAATACATTCAACATTGGAGCTGGAGGGGAAATGATCTGAGGGAATGTGATTGACGATGTGAGTCTCTCTCCGAGTGCTTCCAGGAGCCCGACAGGAGAGACGCTTCGTGGTGCGCTCTGATTTGAACTGAACCATCAAGAAGAACATGTGCACTTTCTCTGACCACGTGGAAATCTGCCATTTTTTCGCATGACAGAAAAGATGACATAGATAAAAAGCATTAAGGCATTCAAATGTGGATCTCGAGGGTGTAACATGAGACTAATGCAGGCTGATAAAGAAGTTTAGTGTGGGGCAAAACTTATACTGGCTGGGCATGGGAGCGAAATACATATTCTGCATATTTTCCAAGATATTTAGAAATTGCTTAACCTACTTTGGCATTTTCTGTACTGCATGTTGTTTCTGACATATCTGCAATTTGCCAATATTGGCCAACAGACCTTGGCCTGGTTGATTAATCAGTCTCTATCTATCTATCTATCTATCTATCTATCTATCTATCTATCTATCTATCTATAAAATAAACCTAACAACAACAAATGCACAATTACACACAGGTGTTCACCGTCCAGGTACTGTCTTAATGTAAATAAGAAAATGCACAAATGCAACCACTAGAAAGCCCACACAAATGGCAAAACCAAAGTAATGATGAGTACAAAAGTATTTCCGTCCGAAAAAAGCCAAGTCAAGTCAGTTTACTCATGTTATCTTGGGTAAGCACAGTCATTATCACAGTGCAGCAACACACAAGTATGCACACACACAAACACACACCCCCACACCCAGGTACACACAAACGTATCAACACAGATGTAAACACTCGGAGAGATCCGAGCAGCGTTGAGAGGAAGAAGGCGTTTTCCTTTCAGCTCCTGAGGGACGCAGCATGCTTTAGGATGTACAGTAAGTGCTCTGTGTGTGTGTGTGTGTGCGTTTGTGTGTGTGTGGAGGGGTGTGGGGGCTCCTTCCTGAATGCAACCAATCCAGAAGCAAAGGGAAAGAGTCCATTCAGCCTCAAAACACACACACACACACACACACACGTTCCTTTTCCTTCGCAGCTGAAACCACATGCAGGAGGATGCAGGGGAATTAGTCCCCAGGAAGATTGAGGCCAAATTTATAGAACCAGGACGCATACGATCACTAACATGCCAGCACTTGCACACACAAACACACACGCGCACACAGATATACACACACAAAATTAGTCATACTTCCCGATGAAGTTACTGGTGCAAAACAAAGAAAAGCATTTGCTTAGTTTAACTGTTCATTCATGTCTTTTTTCCTTCCTGAGGTGAGTTTGCAAATAGCACTCATTCATTTGGGCGAAATGTAAGAAAGCAGCTTTGACCTCCACACAGCTGCAAGTATTTACACAGTAGGGATGAAGTAGCCAATCACTGGGGAGAAAAAATGCCACCATGTTTGCTAGGTCAACAGCAAACAACTTTAATTTAAAAAAAATATTTTTTTTTAAAAAAATGCAAAATAGAGTCGTTCTTTCCCCCCTCCTGCAGACAAATTACTTCATTTTGTGTCATGAATTCCACATGACACACATATTAAAGAACACACATACTCTTATTCAGGACCTCGACATACCTCCACACAAACACACAATATGTGCCTGCAACGATTTCCCATCACTAGTTTAGAGTCATTATGAGTCACACCACATACTGCAATCGTCTGTTACCCTCTTGTCTTTCTCCGCAGTTTCTCTTTCTGCCCGTCTGTCTAGAATAGACCAAACTGGAGTAGAACATATAGCCTAGTAGATTACTGCAAATAATCGGAAAGTTAAACAAAGAGAAAAACCTTGCACGAGAAGAAAAAAGTTCAAACACAGAATGCAAACTGTAGAGTTCTCTGCAATGTCGTGAACTGCTCCTGTAAGATCTCTAAGTGTAGTCAAGTGTTTCTATAAATATAGGCCTCCTGCACTGCTCTGCAATTTACACACACACACACACACACACACACACACACACACACACACACACACGGAAACACTAGCACGCACACACTCACCACTGCCACGCCTGTATTAGCCTGCTGTAGACCAGCCACGGGAACAGTCCTGTCAGAAAAGGTGTAGCTATTGCCTCTACTGTCTGTGAATCTATCACAAAAGCCAAATTTAAAGTAAAAAAAAACAGGCAAACAACGTTGTTCTCTGCTTGTTTCACACACTGAAGGTAATGACATGTTTCCACTGCAATCATTTTGATCCTACGATGGCAAATTAGCAGACCGAAGACAGGGATGGGATGAACTTGAATGTAACGAAATCAGACTTGCTCAATTCGAAGTGGCAAAAGAGCCACAGTAGGTCGTCGCTGTCCATACAAATTTCCCACTTGGCCACGGTAAGTGGGACTAAATACAAGCTAATCAAGTGGATAAACTAATTAGCAGCCTTCTTCGCTGATTTAGAAATACCACCTCAAGCCTGTAAAAGGCTTTGTGAATGTCATTGCCAATCAATTACATTTAAATTCAAAGCTGGGCGAGAGGATTTAGTCTTACATCTGACAGCGTTTCAGGCTGTGTGTTTTGAGCAAGAAACATATGAGAGAAACCGTTAAAAAGCACTGGCTCTGTCACCCCGTCACGCCATCGCAACCACCAAATTTAGCTTGTTCCAATAAATGACAGCCCGTATCGTTCAGAATATCTCAATACTGTACTCGCAATCTACCAAACCGTGATTAACAGCTGTATCCAAAACCGAACAATGACCTTAAAGAAACTTTCCTTTCCCCACACTTTTCAGTCACGGATCACATCCATACACAAAGGTTAAGCTTGTCCACTGAAGTGCAAACATAAGGGTGCAGAGCGGCACTCCTATTAGTTTACTGCGGGTCGGAAGCCTCAGCGGCCTCAGGATACTGCAATTCATTAGCATTTTCTTGCATCTGGAATATGAAGTAGAAGCAAATCAGGCTCCAGCTACCTTTGGCACAGAACACAGGGCAGCATGTTGATGAGCCTTTTCTCTTAGATTTAGTCACTTTGCGCTTCAGAGCTTTGCGCTTTAACATCCCTATAACAATTCTTAAATCTAAAAAATGAAAGGAAACATGTTGAAAAATCAGTGTTCTTAAGGTGTTTCAACCTGCAAGGAAAAGGAAATTAACTTAAAAGTTTTTTACCCTTTAAAATGTGATGAACGATATCACAGCTCCTGTGAGCCTGGGTGATGTCTTTAATTATCTTGTTTTGAAAAATTACAAAGAGGTAATACACAAAAGGTATTAAACTTAAAATATAATAAAACTGAGAAAAGCAGCCCATTTTCACACTTGAAAGGCTTGAACCAGTAAATATTTGGCATTTTGCTCGATTAAATGATTACCTTTAAATTATTCAAGCAGTTGTTTTAGCTATAATTTGCAAGATTGCAATTAAAGGAGAAAGCTCACAAAAAAGTAAAATTCTGAAAACAAGTCTCCATACAGCTTGTCCAACATAATCCATGTCTCCAGAAGCAGAGAGCTCCCACATTTATTTGAAAGGACGTCATTTACAGCCCGGAGCTCGATTGCGTGTCAAGGGCGTAAATAACATCGTCAAAAATCAGTTTTGGATCTTGGGGTTTCCATGGACTTGGATGACACCAGTTAAAGCCATTTTATGCCATTTTATGTTTATTATCAAAGGTTGTTTTGTGTTTTTTTCCTTCCAGGTCACCACGGTGGAGAGGAGGTCGTGTGGCTCGGGCGCCACTTGGCGATGCCTCGGCCTGCTCAGTCATCTCATGGATCCAAACACTTTACATATACTATAATTTGTATCAAATATCCTTTCGAAGCAATTTGTAAATCACGATTTTGTTTTTCGGTTCTGTTCTGTGTATGAAACATCTATTGCATGCTCGTCCGTCCTGGGAGAGAGATCCCTCCTCTGTGGCTCTTCCTGAGGTTTCTTCCATCCATTTTTTCTCCCCCTGCTGAAAGGTTTTTTTTCTCAAAATGGCAAGTTTTTCCTCACTCAAATCGAGGGTCCTAGGGAGAGGGTGTCGTTCACTGTACAGTTTGTATAGCCCTCTGAGGCGATGTGATTGTGATTTTGGGCTACATAAATCAAAACCGGTTGTTAAGGAGAACTGCTGCAACTTGTGGACTAAGAAACTTCACCCGTCTTTCCATCGGCACGGGGGTTGAGTAGATAACGACTGAAATATTATTTTATTGTCAAGTGTTCCTTTAAATCTGTGCATGAATAGCTGGAAGTTGCTGAAATGCTGATCAATGTCACTAGGCTATTAGTGACAGCAGAATGAGAGGGGAGCCCGGGCCGGCTCATGATATGATACATCATAAACTAATCGATAAAAACAGCATGTTATAATTGCCAGTTAACCTACATTTCTGGGCCAGTTTGTTAGGTTTAAGAACCTAAAAAATAATCTGGCCCATTAAGATCGAGAGGTAGAGTTCAGTTTGATCCAGGGGGGCACATCAAGGTAACCACACAGCATTGAGTCCAACATAGAAGGAACAAAACACACACACACACACACACACTCAGGTCAGAGATTAGAAACTCGCTAAATGTAGGTTAATCCTGCTCTTTTTTTTTTTTTTATTTACCGTTTGACTTAAACGTTACTCCACATTCACTCCATGTGACTGTGGCGACGGGCTCGGTGGCGGTGTGTCACTCTACCTTCCAACGGCTCCAACTTAACGAACCCGTAGAAAGAGAAGAAAAGAAACGGAAAGTACGACCTCGTCACGAAGCGGTTTTGAAGCTAAACTACTGGTCACTCATTTCCAAGTTATAACCAGAGAGAAAAATGGTTTTAAAAAAGTGGTTGAAAAGCTGCGGAGAGGAAACGGCTAACGGCAGCCAGGACGAACGTTTTCCAACCGACCGCATCCCGTACTTTCTTTTTTAGCTGCTGAAATAATCCCACAAACACAACATCACTCACGTCGACTTGTTCCAGGGGGACGTCCGGCAGGTTCCTGTCGACTTTACCGGCAGCAGAAGGTGTTAAGAGTCGATAAATAATCCGTTATTTCAGCTGTACAGCCAGGAGTAGTTACTGGTACTGTTTTTTTTTTTTTGTTTTTTTTTTCTAGCTCCTGCCTGTCTCCCCCCCTCCCTCTCCCTTTTTCTCGTCGCCTGTTCCTGCTTCCCCTCTCCACATCCAGCATTCCAATATGGCTGCTGCAGGGAGCGAGGGAGGGAGGGAGAGAGAGAGAGAGGGAGCTACTCCCTGTGAGGGAAGCATAGCCTCAGGCCCAGCAAACAGCAAACCATGAATGAATCAATGCGTACATACTTTGTGTATTATCAGGCAATTATATGAGTGGTAGTAGTGGTTCTATAGTAAATACATTCAGTGTCCTGAAGGATTTTCAGCTTTTCCAAGTAATGTCCTTCGCATATGTTTCGAAGATTCAAATGGGAATTCTCAATTAAAAAGTTTTTTAGAATTAAAATGTGTTTTAATGAAAGCTCTTAGGATTCCTATAATTGTCTAAAAATCACATTTTGAAAAAGTTTAGGATCTATTTGGATCTCCACGGGCCTACTGGAAAAATGTTTGGTTCTGTTTTGACAGGACTTTCACAGACATATTGTTTAGTTTCCCCCCGATTGAATCTCTTTGAACACTGCTCACTTTTCCAAGAGTTACCAATTACCAAGGATTTTCAACTTGTCCAATGGAATACTTTAGAATTCCCATAAATTCCCAAAAAGCTTTTAAGACTCCCACAGTCTTATTGGGAAGCTTTTTTCTGCTATGGGTTCCAACCAAATCACTGATTCCCACGTGTCTGAAAATCCTACAGGAAGTCGATAGGGAAAGGTTCAGGTTCTTTTAAGATTTTACCCTTTCCCATACCTTAGGACTCCTGTGGATTCCACTCCACTGCGCTACAAATAGCATCTTGAAAATGCCCTAGGAAACTTTTATGCATGTCCCAGCAGTTTCAGCGTTGTGTTCTGTGATTGCCCCCTCATGTTTTCTGTTATCCAATGAGAGATCATCACCTTTGAAGGAAATATTCTTTGTGTCATATCGTGTCGTGAGTAGCCCGTGAATTCACCCCCTTGGATCAAAAGAGTCTTATCTAGATATGACAGTCGATTATATTTTGTATCAATAATCTTTCTCTGCAAAGTAGTTAGTAAACAAGGCTGTCAAATAAGTGTAGTACAACATTTGCCCCAGATGTGGGATGTAGTTAATAGAAAGGCAGTTACAAGTTCTCAATACTTGACTTAAGTATGCCACTGGGCCCCTTCTAGACTGAGGACACAAGATTATGATGCATTTTAGATTAAATTGTACTTCAGTGCTGGAAATTCCTTGACAAGTTTGCATTTAATCAAACGATGTCTTCTCATGTCAATGCCAGGTACTCCTCTGCATGTGAATACAGTTTACACCAGCGAGGAGGTGCTTCTCATCTGTGCACAGGTTCAAAGGCGACATCTGGTGGCCCCTACTTGTCATTGCACTGTTTCAGGGTTTGCATATTTTGCCCCAAGGGTATGGATTTCCATACGTTTAGCAGTATGGACATTTTTTTTTTTTCATTTTCATTTCCACTCCTGGGAGAATCTTAATGTTAGTGATCTGACTATCTTTCTATAGGGACAAGCATCTTCCAAAGATCATCAGTAGGCCTGCATTTGTTTTTTGTTTTGGATTTTCATGGTTTGCAAAGCCACATCAGTAACACGTTATAATAACCGTCATTATTAAATGGTAAAATCATATCTGATTAAACTTTAGGTAATAGTTATTTCACAACTTTATAATGGCCAAACAAACAATGTGTACAGATGAACACGGTTATTGACGAGCATATGCATCAGCTGCAACTTCACACTAAACCCTTGTTTTATAAAAATGTTTTTTAAAGCATTCTATTTTTTGTGAACACTGAAATACGTACTAACTAAAATCTTGTTAACCATTTATGAAAGATGGTCATTATGAAGTGTTTCCAGTCAGATTTAAAGCTTCGAGCCAGGATCACACTTGAAGGGACAGATAGAATAGTGACTGCTATTTTGCCTGACAGTGACAATTGAACAGTGATGGGGTTGGTGTCGATTCTGGCCTTGACGTTATTAAAGACCACCCCTCCTTCAAAAGGGAGTCTCGTCAAGGATGAGAGACTGCCGTGACCCGGATTCGAACCGGGGTTGCTGCGGCCACAACGCAGAGTACTAACCACTATACGATCACGGCTGTTCGTTTCGCCCCAAACACGACACATTTCAGACTGTCTGTCATCAAGACAAAGTGAACCTTAGTTGGGGGGAGGCGTTTGAATTAATCTCTCTCTGAAACACAGATCAAAAGAACATATTCTGGAATACACACACTTTGAAGTGGGCAGTGTAAGCGAAGCGTTTCAACCACAAGCTTCGTGATTACAGAGAGGGCACACAGGTTTTTTTTTTCCCTCCAGAAAAGCTGCCGTGACCCGGATTCGAACCGGGGTTGCTGCGGCCACAACGCAGAGTACTAACCACTATACGATCACGGCTGTCGAACAGGGCTCACACATCAAATAATGTCTAAAGATTTGGTAGAAAAAGCTCAAAATAGAAGTTCAAGTAATATATTCAAGCATACAAATCGCCACTTTTAAATTACCATACAGTTCTTTACAATCGAGGATATATTATTTACATAGTTTTAAGGTAAATTGTCAATATTACGCATCACAACAGCATCGCAAATCCCTTGTTGGGGACTGCTTGGCAATAGAGGAGTTTACCATTGGCATCATATTATTCTTAATTCAAACACACACAGCTAGAATCTTTATACGAACTCCACTGCATGTCATGTAACTTATTAAAACAGTCTATTTAACACGTTTGTGGTAAAGTGAGCCGCTGTCTGATTTCCGTTGCACCTGAGCTACAGTAAATAGGGTAAGCCTGGTCCTAGAGCAAAATGGAGGTCCTAAAAGACACATAATAGCCTGCGGGCTTTAGCTGATTTGTGTTCTTAATGAAGATTGAACTTTTTCCTCGTGTTTAACCAGGTGTAAGTTTTATTTTACCGATTTTTTTCTTTCTGTCAATGAGACGGCCTCAAAATTGACCGAGGACAGTCTGCCGTGGCCCAGATTCGAACCGGGGTTGCTGCGGCCACAACGCAGAGTACTATCCACTATACGATCACGGCTGTCGAGCAGACCCACACATACATCAAACAATGTCTAAAGATTTGGTAGAAAAAGCTCAAATTAGAAGTTCAAGTAAAATATTCAAGCATACAAATCGCCACTTTTAAATTACCAGACAGTTCTTTACTTCCGAGGATATATTATTTACATAGTTTTAATGTAAATTGTAAATATTACGCATCACAACAGCATCGCAAATCCCTTGTTGGAGACTGCTGGGCAATAGAAGAGTTTACCATTGGCAACATATTATTCTTAATTCAAACATACGAACTCCATTGCATGTCATGTAACTTATTAAACGAGTCTGTTTAAGAAGTTTGTGGTAAAGTGAGCCGCTGTCTGATTTCCGTTGCGCCTGAACTACAGTAAATAGGGTAAGCCTGGTCATAGAGGAAAGTGAAGGTCCTGAAAGACACATATAGCCTGGGGGATTTAGCTGAAATGTGTTCTTAATGAAGATTGAACTTTTTCCTCGTGTTTAACCAGGTGTAAGTTTATTTTACCGATTTTTTTCTTTCTGTCAATGAGCCGGCCTCAAAATTGACCGAAGACAGTCTGCCGTGACCCGGATTCGAACCGGGGTTGCTGCGGCCACAACGCAGAGTACTAACCACTATACGATCACGGCTGTCGAGCAAGACTCTCACATACATCAAACAATGTCTAAAGATTTGGTAGAAAAAGCTCAAATTAGAAGTTCAAGTAAAATATTCAAGCATACAAATCGCCACTTTTAAATTACCATACAGTTCTTGACATTCGAGGATATATTATTTACATAGTTTTAATGTAAATTGTCAATATTACGCATCACAACAGCATCGCAAACCCCTTGTTGGAGACTGCTGGGCAATAGAAGAGTTTACCATTGGCATCATATTATTCTTAATTCAAACACACACAGCTAGGATCTGCATACGAACTCCATTGCATGTCACGTAACTTATTAAACCAGTCTGTTTAAGACGTTTGTGGTAAAGTGAGCCGCTGTCTAATTTCCGTTGCGCCTGAACTACAGTAAATAGGGTAAACCTGGTCCTAGAGCAAAGTGGAGGTCCTAAAAGACCCATATAGCCTGCGGGCTTTAGCTGATATGTGTTCTTAATGAAGATTGAACTTTTTCCTCGTGTTTAATCAGGTGTAAGTTTTATTTTACCGATATTTTTCTTTCTGTCAATGAGACGGCCTCAAAATTGAGCAAGGACAGTCTGCCGTGGCCCGGATTCGAACCGGGGTTGCTGCGGCCACAACGCAGAGTACTAACCACTATACGATCACGGCTCGCTACGCAGAACTGTGACGCTCTGCCGCAGAGAGAGAGAGACCCACGCTGCTCGATATTTACGAGTTCTTATTTGACGTGAGCCCCAAAAAAGTTTCAACTGAACTTCTGTCCTCCCCTTCATGTCTCGTGGCATGATGGAAGCCGAATATATGGTTGTAATTGTAATTGGTGCCATTTAGGGATGTTCAGATAGCCTAAATACGGAGCAAAAAGTATTAATCAATTCCTCCAAAAACAGGCAACATTTTCATTCATTCAGCAAATAAGTTATTTCCTCCTCTGCAAAGCCAAAGCAAGCATGACAACATACACCTTCAAAATGCAACATCTTTACTTTATAAAGTTCATCCACTGAGTCACTTTTCACAGCAACAACTGAGAGCAGGACAAAACTGTCTTTTTTAAAAAATGATTACGTAGCTCAAAAGTAATACATCCCCCCCCCCAATTCATAATAAATTAAGTGGAATTTGGTCGGATTAAGAGGGATTACAACGTTTGTTTAATTCCACATAATCCTACTGAGAGAGACCAGCAGCAGGTGCAGAACATCAGACAACACCAGCGTATCAGACAGAGGCCACCTTGATATATTCAGCCGCCATAAAACAATGTAACGTGTTATATAAATTACATAAAGGCTGGATTCAAATCGTGAAGAATCTCTGCCTGTTGCCTCTGACTTTAATCTGCATCCAGCCACAGTCTCATAATCCCTTTTTCTAATCTACAGTTGGATTCACATTTCTTTCTACGTGTGTGTTTGTATCTGTATTCATGTGTGTACATGAGAAGGTCATTGTTATGTGCAGGTCAGCACGTGATATGTGTTTTAATCTGTAGGCCCATATGTGCGTACATTCCCGAGACAGTGCTGTGTATATGGTTATGTATACATTTGGGTGTTTGTGTGTATAAATCGCATATTGAGTCACATTTCAGATTTGCATGTTTTTGATTCAGATGAACAATTATTTTCCAAACAAAACAGTGACATGAGCAGTGTTGTGAAAAGTAATCAAAGACATACTATTTATTGTGAGGAAGTTAAAGCTAAATTATGAAAAAAAACATTTGTAAACAAAAGACAAAACAGCTGATCATGGCTTGTTTATCTGCTTTAGACATAAGATATTTGAAGTGCTTTTCTATCTTTACGATGCCTGCAATTATTTGTTTGGTATACCAGTTATCATTATTTTATTAATAGTCATGAACAAGCACCTCTCACCCCCTGCAGGACAAGCAGCAGACTAATACACCCACAGTGTAAGAAGGAGCGCTGCTGCAGGTCATTTACCCCAATGGGCTGTTAGATCCTTCAACGCAAAGATCTTATAATGTCACACTACTGTTTTCTCCACTCCCTCTCTCTGTCGCCACAAACCACCACTTGGAACTTCAAGCTACTTTTCAATACATATCCCATCATGCATCATATTGTTGTCAGTATGCATATAGTTCATCCCTCACATTTTTGTCCTCTGAAACTATCCCAAGGAATTCTTGTTTGCTCTGTAAATGTAAATTTACTTATTTTTTTATGTATTCTTATTTTACTTCTTATTTAGTGTATTACTACACATTGCAATTAAAAGTGCAATTATGCTGTGACATTGTCCACCTTGGTGTTGTTTGTATGTGAAGAGTGAATATGTATTTATATGTATAAATTATTTATTTCTATCTTTAGTAATATTTGTGTATATATTTTTTTATATTTCTATCATTCTATCATGTATTCCATCTTCACTTTTATCTTGGTCTTCAAACAGCAGTTCACCAAAACACACCAGCAGATGGCGCCATTGTTTTTCCTTACGCGACTAACCGGAACTGCAAGAGAGAAGTGCTTTTATTTTGAAACGCGCTGCGCAGGAAGTCTAACTGACCGTGGCGCTGCGCAGAGTTTGACAGACCAGCGGTAAACCAACACAATGTGTCTGTGTGTGTGTGAGTGTGTGTGTGAGAGTGTATCAGAAACCTTTGAATCACAGCTCACTGTAAAAGTTAGGAGACCGCACTGAAGTGACTACCTGAGCTGTAAACCAGATACATGGCAGCGAGCCGGTGCTAGCTAACTCTTTCAGTGTCACTTAACGGTCGGCTGGTGGAAATGATCGAGTGATTTCAGGTCAGTTTCTGATTTTTTCTTTTCTTTTTTTTTTTTTTTTTGCTGCTGAGTTAAGAATCTTGCTCGACTGGTCTTAAGAAGTCAGTCTCATGTCCTGTCACTAACTTTGCGGTAATATCACCTGTCAGTCTGAAGCTCTTCGGCGTTCACATACATGTTAGGGGGATATGTTCTACATGTAGCCAAAGTGCGGCTCCGGTTTATTCTGGGTTTTCTTCACGATGGAGGGGTTGTGTTTGTTGCTCACTTCTTTTTTTAGCACTTTTCCACCCACCCTCCAAAACAACGACATTATTGACACATGAAGAAAAGTAAGGTTAAAGGTTGTGAGAGCATTACATGTCAAGTGGCAGTTTCCAAATGAAGAAATAGTTCAAAGTAATTCTGTCTTGAGAAAATAGTCCCCGCTGCTGCGCTGCTATCCATTTCTTTATGTTGCCTCCTGGTTTAGATCATGAATGATTAGTTCAAGTCTTCTCACAAACCTGCCAAAACCTAGGACATGTTGGCTGGTTCCCATTAAAGGGGCATGCCACCCATTCTTTAAGAGCTCACACTCTTCTGTGTCCCAGAAAAGCAAAGCAAACACTTTGTAAACCCTGTGTGTGATTTCATTTCCCATGAAAATGCAGATGATTGTGCAGGGAAAATACTGCGTCAACAAAGTCAGTGACCCCTTCACTGACCTCTGGACTGTGCCACTTTACAAAATTAAAACATTCATCCTATTTCTAAATTTAGCATATAACCACGCTGGCGAGAACTGTCTGGGGACACAGAAATCACACATGTGAAAATGACTTTCATTACTCTAAATGTGTCTAAGTAGTTCTCTTAACCACATCTATGCACCTTTTCAGTTCTATAAAATACCTGCTTTCAAGCTACTGTTTGGTGAAATCAGAGCTGCTTCCTGTCTGAAATATATGAAGACAGACTTGTTTGTTAAGGCTCCTGGACAGCCTCTCAGTGTGTCTGCGAGGAGGCTGCCTCCCCAGCTAAGCTAAACTCCCAGCTGAAGTCTGATCAGTGTCATTGTTTTGGTTTATTGATGGTAGAGTTCTTGCACGCGAAGAGAGGTCTTTGTATTCTACTTGGAATTAAGAAATGAAGGACTCAGAGGGGTACTCAATATGAACTTCCACGTGGTTTCTTTTTGTTTTTCTCAGTCCCAGAGACTGTCCTGCCACATCATTTGTGTCGGATCGTTATAAAAACCGCCATGATTCAGTACACTGGGTTTATGAGAAGTGTAAACACACACTGGTACATGCATGGGGATTCCAAAATTAGGGGTTTGTCAGGGAGTAAATTACTTAAGCTTGTGCGTGTGTGTTTCCGTGACACAGCAGGGTAGTTAGTCAGAGCCCGGAATGGCCTAAAGAAAGAAAGAAAGAAAGAAAGACAGCATCTCGGAGGAGAAGAAAGGGCAAAACAGAGAAGAGGACAAAAAGAGGGAACAAATATGGGATGAAGGAGGTGAAAAGTACATAAAATGGGGGAAGCAAGGAGGAGAGATGAGAGAGGAGGTGCGTTTTAAAGAGAGGGTTGAGGAAAAAGTGGACGATTTAAGAGAATGCAGTTCCCTGGGCCTGTAGCTGCAACTAATGCAAGTCAGATGTTTGTTCCGGGATCTGCTTTTTCAAGACCAGACCAGACAAAAGACAAAGTTTCTCCTCTTCGTTGGCTTTCAGGTAGGGCTGGGGAATATCAAGATATCATATCGTTATCAAGATGTGAGACTGTATATCGTCTCAAGATTTGGATATCGTAATATCGTGAAATGGCATAAAAGGTGCTTTTTTTCCCCCCCTGGTTTTAAAGGCCGCGTTACAGTAAAGTGAAGTGTTTTTCTGAACTCACAGTCTGTTCTACTTTTTCTAATACTTTACCCACTCAGCCATTATATCCACATTACTGACAGTTATTTATCAACAATCTCAATGTGTTAATATTTTGTGAAAGAGTCAACAGTCATCCCTGCGATGTGGTCGCATCAGAGAGGGTATTTGGTCAAAAACCTTGTGATGTAATTGTAATATCGAGATGTTTATGTCGTGTATCAGGAGAGAGCCTGAAAAATATAGTGATATGACTTTGTTTCGTTTCTCTGTGTCTGCGTTTCTATGTGCCTGAGTGAGTGAGTGTGAGTGTGTGTGTGCGTGTGTGTGTGTGGACACATCTGGAGGAGGTTGCGGGAAAGAGGTTTGTCTGTGTGTGTGGGGGTGTGTGGGTGTGTACGTGTTGTGTGTAAGGCTTGAAGTCAGACCCAAGGTTCTGCTGGTTTCTATTCAGCTCATGCTATATTTTTTACAAATTAGGTTGCACAAGCTCTAGCTTGTTAAACAAACTCAGATGAGATCACATCTGGTTTGGGGAACTTTTGTGAGTCACGGGCAAAATATAAAATCGTTGAACCATCACCATTGTTGTCATCAATATTGCCAGATTTTACCAGTGGTTCTCCTTGATTCTAGAAAGTGGATGTGATACAATTAAAGTTTTCGTCATAGATAATTGTCCATAACAATCCACTGAATTACACACGTAAATAAATAAGGAACTGAAATTTAGCTCTTAGATTTGTAACATTTCCTGCGTTCACGCATAACCAGAGTTATTTACAGGCATAGCTACCTCAGTAGCTTAGAAAACTTACCGTCAAGAAGGCAAATTTACATCGTGATCTCATCTAACTGCACCTTCTCTCTGTCTGTGCCTGTTCCTGGCAGTGTGTGTGTGATGGCAGAGCTCCCGTCTGGACTGCTGGAGGCATGTGTAGTGGTCGGAGCCCCCAGTGATAAGCTTCGAGACATATACCAGGTGAGAGTATATACAGAATATACTCATACACAAAGACGAAATAAAAAACCCATGTGCAGAAACGGGTGCGTTTACACCTTGCATGCGTCCTGTGTCAACACACCCTTTATTTAAGGATTATCAGATTACATTCACTTCTCCTGTGTCTCAGTCAAAGGGGAAACCGGGTATTTTTAAAACCTGGGCTGTTTACTTACATGTTCTGATGTGTGAATGATTCATACTTTTTATGGAAATCGGTCCAGTAGATTGCTGCGACACGGCTGCAACGTATTCCTTCGGGCGAGACTTAAGCTTCTGGTCACAAAAAATACCTTATTATTGAACACAAAGGTCTTTCTCCAGTAGAATCGTTTCTGTCTCGTAAACAGACGCTTATAATAGCAACCTCAGCCTCTCGGTAGCAAACACAAACACTTTGAGATGACATTACCTTGACAGACAGAGTTGCCTTAAAGGGTTGCATTGCAGCTATGTTACGGCTGCTAGCTGAGGCAAGCCGCTGGACCGGTTCCCAAACTTTTGGTAAGTATGAATCATCTTGAATCACACACCAAACCATGCAGATATATTGCCAAGGTTTAAAAATACTGGAATCTCCCTTTAACACTAAGAAGAGCGAGAGCATGTTAACCTCTTAATGAACGCCCCCATTTTGAGTTTTTTTTTCCAAAACGACATACCGAAATTAAAAGCATGACAGCTCCCACATAGTCTGAGACTCAGGGATGTGCTTGGTACCATTGGAAAGGTAACACCCTCAAGTTTTTTCTAGAAGTGTAAGTGTGTGTAACTGACATAGAGTTACAGAGGTTTTGAACACAGGTTTTGGTTTCCGTCCAATTCAAATGTCAATGAACTGACTAAGATATAAGGGTTCAGGTATGTCTATGGACACAGCAGACACAATTAGGCCATAGCCTCGGCTTGCTTCACTCAAAATTTGAAGTCAAAAGACAAAAAAAAAATGATTTTTCACAATTTTTTTTCTAAAGGCATGTCTGTGCGTTTTGCTTGGGTCCTTTTTTTCCAAGAGCGCCTACTGAGATTCAAAGGCTTATAACGTGAGAACCCCTTTACCTAGAAACATAATCTTGGTCTCAAATGAAAGCTAAGACCCTGGGGTTTCTTGCTTGTTCGACACTTGTAGCTAGTTTTGGGTAAAATGACATGTATATTCCCATTCTATGGACTCTTGGCGAACTATGAAAAGAAAATTGTGGCATGACGTTGTAGCTGTGGAAAAAGGGGCATTCTTGCTTCTTTCGGTAGAGGGCTCTTTCTAATGTTGTGTCATGGTGAGTTTAGAAGGCTATAACATGGTCTGGAAATAACTTTTTTCCTTTGTGTTTGGGCTTAAAATAATCACGACAGTCTCAGCTTTCCAACATTGAGTATATACTGTTAAGAACTGACGCTTAAAACTATTAGCGAAAAAATTATTTTTACCAAGGATGTTCGTTTAGTGAAGGGTGTTTCTATGTTGGAACGGTGTTCCTTAAGGGGTTAAACACATGCTATAGGTGATATCTAACAGATGAGACACATTCTTTGAAACGACTGTTAAAGTATACCATGAATACATTTTAAGAAAAATAATAAATAGCTGATTGATTTCAAGTACAATATACGCATACCTTTTGAACATACATGTGTGGTGTTCAACAGGTAGTTCTAGCCTAGTTCCCATGTAGCCAATTGGTTACACACCATTATTTTCTGCTCCTTTTGAATTGCAAAAAAAACCCCCCACAGAAAACATGTTTTTTAAATGGTGTATGTGCAGTGTTCTCACACACCTAAACATTTTATGCAGAAGTACTGAGTTTATGTTACACCTTACAAAGTAATTTATCAAGACATCATCTCAGACATAAGAGTAGATTTTTTTATGGGTATTAGTGTCTTCACTGACTGCTAGGTTGTCAAACCTATAGCCCTAATTATTTCCAAAATGTGTTACAGCTTCATCAGCAGAGTAAGTTAAATGAACTCCCCCTGCTCGAAGCTGAGGTGCTGCAGGTCCACGCCCCGCCCTTTGTTTCCAAGGAGACCAACTCAAGCCAGTCGATTGGTCCAGCTTTCAGTCGTGTCCAGAGGAGGAGGAGCTTCATCAAGAAGGTAAACAAAACAATTATTTGAAACTATGAATACAAATTCATTAAATCATGCTCAGTGTTAGACAGTTTTACTTTTTTCTGTCTATGTGACACCTTCCATGTGTATTTGTGGTGTCTCTCTCTTTGTTTGCAGAAGAGGCGAGATCGTGCTGCAGAGGTGCCAAATGGAGACAACACAAGTCGTACAGAAGTGTCCTCAGCGACAGAGGACATCAGTGTTCCAAAGGATCTGGATCTCATCGCCTTGCCACAGCTCTGTTTCCCCGGTATAGGGCCTTTGCTCTGTGTTGAACATGTCATGTTTAGAATTTATTAATACACAATACACATATTCATCTAATTAGGTGGGTAAGTTTGTGTTTGTGTCATATGGATGGGTGACATGAACGTGGCGTAGACCTCAACTCTGGATTGTGGCATGTCTTGAGACTTCTTGATTTCCATTGGTTAGGTGGTCTCCAGTTGGCCAATGAGCAGAGAGAAGACAGCTATCACTTCTTGGTTTTCACTGACCTTTTTGGGAACCGAACCCATGGAGTCGTTGTGCAGCATTACAGGGCAGTGCAGGTACAAACACACACACACACACACACACACACACACACACAGACACACAGACACTCAGACTACAAACCAATGAATCCAACGTTTTATTTTTAATTGGCTGTCCTGCCTCTCAGTCCTATCAGGAAGCTGCTCTCCAGAATGGCCACCGGTGGACCTCCTCAAAGTCCCGTCTCTTTACGCCCTTTGCTGTGTGCGTCATCTCCAAGTTCCCCTACTACAATGCTCTGAGAGACTGCTTGTCATGGTAATGATTATACAATGAGCTGATGGACAGCCTGACCTTAGCGACGGTGATTTAATGATATATTTAACACTCCCTCTGTATCTCTCATTCCCGTCTCCACCTTCTCAGTCTCCTGGTCCAGTTGCGGCCTGCAAGACAATCTGACTTTGAGGAGACAATAAAGGAGTTTTCAGCCAAGCTGTCGCTGGTCCCTTTACCTCCTCCTGGACAGCTACATGTGGTCAGAAAACACCTTTCCTCCTGTTGACACAGCTCTCTCCTTGATATCGTTCTTCATGTGTAAATAATGTCATTGTTTTGGAGGGTGGGTGGAACATTACTATAAAAATGAGCAACGAGACAATACACTGGAGCAGTACTTGAGAGCATTTTCAAAACATGCAGCCACATGTATAAAATGTCCCCAACATGTATGTGAATGCTGAAGAGCTTCAATCTGACAGGTGATATAACCATAAAATGAGTCACAGGACCCTCACTGTTTCTGTTTTTGTCTTTCTGTTGCCCCATTTTTACCAGTATGGAACCAAGTTTAGAAACATCAGTTGAAACTTTACAATGAACGTTTGCTCAATAAATGGATTGTAAAGTTTTTTTTAACAGTGAAATAACTATAAACTGAAATGTATGAACTGTGTTTCTACTGTTTATTAATGATGGATATTTTAAATGGTAACAAAATGACCTTGTGAGACCGATTTCAATTGTTAGATCTTTACAGTAACGTACTCTGTGTGTGTGTGTGTGTGTTTGTGTGTGCGTGTTAGAGCTTCAGCCTGCGTCCCCTCCATGTGGTTCTTCCATCAAGGGAGGATCAGGACAGCCCCATAATTGACATCGATCTGCACCTACCTTTCCTCTGTTTCACTCACACAACACTGCTCCAGGTAATGCAACAACAATGATCCGAGTCATAAGGAGATTTGAAACACATTTTTTTTTATGCTCCATTCACGTGGAAGGGTAGATGGCAGATGGAGAATACCTTCTGGACGGCGCAGTAGAAGCAGTCGGCAAAACGAAATGAGGAACGAAATGAGGAATGGAAAATATATAAAAATGATTTAATGTCGTTGTTTAGATTGCCCGTGTTTGCTCATCGTATGAGGGAACTACGTAACACCTAGTTGTCAGTTGTTGCCAATATTCTCTGCCAGCTTTATTATCCTGCTCTCATTCGCTAAAATGATATCCTGTTTTCCTGAATCCTTGGTAGTGCAACTTTAGTCACACAGTCCTACTTCCACTGTATTTATGGGTAATTATGTTAAATTGGATTGATTGATTTGCACTACCCCCGCGTTGGAAGCACTGTAAAGCACATCATAAATTACATCCTAAATATTGAAAATGGGATAAGGTACTCTATGAGGTTAACCCTACGAGAACTCACTCACTAGACTTCTTTGTCTCTAGGTGCTGTCCTGCCTTCTCCAGGAGCAGAGGCTGGTATTTTTCTCTGCTGACTGGGCCAAACTCACACTGGTCGCAGAGAGTTTGCTGCTGTACCTGCAGGTCAGTGCAGGAGGAACATTGTGTTTTTTGATATTTCTCCTTAACTTAAAAATAATCCCAAACTTCCTGCAGCATTCCCTCATCCATCTTTCCATCTGTTGTTTGCTTCATCTCTTCCAGCCTCTGTCCTGGCAGCAGCCCTATGTCCCTGTCTTGTCTGGAGGAATGCTGGACTTTCTCATGGCGCCCACAGCCTTCCTGATGGGCTGCCACATCAGCCACTTTGAAGAGGTCGCAGCAGTAAGTACGAATATTCACTGTCTCTGTTCTTGCAGCATCAAGGATAAAAGTCTCTGCTTGCTTGCTGTCAGCAAATCAGACCTTTTTTTTTGACCAAGATGAAGGGAGCCACGTCGGATATTTTGAGATTTCGGCTCACGGTCATATCTAAACTGCTATTCCTCCATACTCAAGGGAGGACATATTATCATTATTACGGAATATTGTGTTGTTACTTGAACAGAAATGGATGTTTTACGCATAAAATCCGATTGCTTCAGCTCGTCCTCATGATGTCTCCCAGAGAGCATAAAGCTCTCGGCCTTAAAGTTAACATCAGATTTATCTCAAGCGTTGTTTAAATTGTGAGTGTGCGTAATTCAAATGATGTGATCATCTTGATTGACATGCTCACACACAGTTCGTAACAATAGCTGTTTATTCTCCACTGCATTCATCTTTATCCAGTGTGTTACACAAGCTCGGTTCACATATTTAACAGTAGCTGCCTGTTAGTCCAACAGAGCAGGGCACAGTCAGACTGTGCTGTAATGAATTGTACCCATTGTACCTACAATATGCGTGTTCGTGTTGATTTGTGTGTAAACGTTTGTGTATAGGAGACAGAGGAGCTAATCCTGGTGAACGTTGATGACGGCATCATTCAGTCGTCGTGGTCTGAAACCCTCGACCTGCCAGCTATCCCTCTGGCTGCAGCTGAGAGCTTTATTTCAAGGTAACACACACACACACACACACACATACACACACACACACACACACACACACACACACACACTGAAGACCGTCCGTCTCCTTTCATACACACTTCTGTTACTGCCAATAACTCTAAGTTGGATTCATCAGTAAACAGAACTTTTTTCAGTCATCCAATTTGAAATTCTGGTATTTCTTGGCGTGTTGTTTGCCGTGGTTGCATCTCATGAGAAGTCTTCTGAGACCACTACAAGACAGCCTTCTTTTGACAGGACTTGTGCTAATTGGAGTCTTGTGTTCTTTATTTAGCTAATTCTATATCTTTGATGACTGTTTTCCTAAGCTTGATGTATCGCTCTGACTATATTCTTTGAATACCGTGGTCGCTATTGGTCTTTCTAATCATTTTTTTGATGCAACCGGAGCCTAGCCATGATTTGACACAGAGTAAACCATTCTTTGTTTGGATTAACAATTCGACTTCTTTAAAAAATGCATTTTTAAATGCTTAAAGAGCGCTTTAATCTACTCCCTAAATACCTGCCAAATCCAATTTTTAGAAAGGGAACGCAATTTAAATGACTGAATTAGATCAAGGTCCTGCATGGCTTGTCTCTGTGTGCAGGGCAGAGTGTCTCCAGCTTCACTATGACTTGGAGCTGTGTCATCTCGGAGCGGCGACTGATGCCAATGCCCTGCGAGGCCAACGCAGAGACTGGCAGACGCGCCTCAACACACAGATACAAAACATCGCCCTGGAACTGGTGGTCAACATCTTCAGGTAACGAGTGGTCTTTAAAACCTGTTTAAGATATACTAAACCAATTCTTAATTAAACTTCTATTTATACCGTTTTCATCACCCAGAGGCGTCCAGGACTTTCTTAACCACGAACACAGAGTTTTTAACAGTGAGGAGTTCCTGAGAACCAGAGAGCCCACAGACCAGTCCTTTTACAAGAAGGTACACTCGCATATTTACATACAGATATGCACGCGAGTAAACACACACACACACAACACTCAGACAGCCTGTGCTGCATGTTTCTCCTTTGTTGTTTCTTCTTAGGCATTAGACACGCATATCTTCCACTCGTTTCTGCGAGACAGGCTGAACAGGAAATGGGACACCTTCAGCCGCATGGAGCAGAACACTCGTAACCACGCCCACAGGTACGATTTCATTACTGAGGGACGGAGGTAAAACGGGCAACTCTGAGGGGATCAAAGGGCAAGAAAGAAAGATGGACAATGAATGAATGGAGCCTAGGTGTGAATTCTTTCTGCAGCTCACTTTTATGGCTTGTGATCCAAACATTTCTGAACACTGCTAACTTTTTAGTCCACCAACCAGTGTGGCTAGAAACTACAAACACTTTTGTTGATGTAGTCCAACAATTTTTCTTTTTTAGGATAACCCAGCCCTTTGCCAGCCACCAATTCGAGGGCTGCCCCATACGCGTTATACTTGTTAAACCTGGTAAACCAGAAACTAATACTTGATCAGCAGGAAATTAATTTGCACCTTTTTTAGTGATTCCGACTTCTCAAATGTCAAATTTGCTTTTGTTTGTCCTCTGTAATATAGTTTCGTTTTAAACTGTTGGACAAAACAAGCAATTTGAAGACGCCACCGTTTAAGAAGAAGAAGAAGAAGAAGACATACTTTTTTCATTCTCTCAGGCAAATTCACTTAGAAATTAATCAAGTGTTTTGAGAAAATGATTGGCAGATGAATGTTTAATAAAAATAAGCATTAGTTGCAGCTCTAAAACAAGAAAAAAGGCTGCCTCAGGTCAGTTGGTCGAGTGTACAGAGGTTGTGTCTTCCCTGAAGCCTCCCAGGGTTTGAGTCCAAACTGCGGGCCTTTTGCTGCAAAAATCCCATTTCCTGTCATCACTCAAGCTATCCTGTCAATAAACCCATGAAAAGGCCAAAACAAAAAACCCCACAGCTTTTAGTTTTAGTTTTTTTTTTACATTTCTGCTTGTAATGTTGAGATGGGGAAATTGAGAAGGAAACACAAAGGTGCTTATCAGAAAGGAAGAGACTTGCCGGTGATAAAGACCCTCATGCAGTGAATAACTGGAATGGAGGATGTCCCCACAGCTATAAACATGAATCATCTGGGTTTATTGCACCAATAAAGACCCCAATAAATAAATAAATACATATGAGATTGTATAGAACTAATTTAATATTGACAAAAATAAAGGAAACTACTGTAACTGATGTCTTCTCTTTTTCATCCTCAACCTCTGCTGTCTGCTCTAATTCTTCTTTCTCCAGGAATCGTGCGATGACGGAGTCTCCTCGACGTCCTCTCATGTCCGATTTGTCCAAAACGGGCTACAGAAGCTACACCAGCCCCAGCGACAGACTGAGCAAGAGGCTGGGAGCCAGCATGCCGAACCTGGAGAACCCCGACACTGTGACCCCTATCAGCTCAAATAGACCGGCCTCTCTCAGGAAAATGACTCCGGACACTGGTCAGCACTAGCGAAGGAAACAAATTAAAATGACTGAGAGTTGAACTGCTTCTTATTTCCTTCCTCGCATTTCAGGGTTGAAGCTTCCAAAGAAAGCAGTGAAGGTTTTCCGCCTCCCGGAGTTCCCCCCTCCGCTGGCCTATCATTATGTCCAGAATTATTATTCTGACATGGTTTCTTCCCTGGGAAAGGCTATTAACACTACACTGCCCGAAGAGTCCGCTCTGCTCGCAAGGTACTGTGAGGAGAACATAAAAGTGATGGACAGTAGAGAAAATGTATATGTGCAAGGTAGAAAGATTTGATTGTTTAATTGTATGGCTGGAACAACATTTGATATCTGAATTAAATGTTTTCGACAGTTTACAGTAGAAACAGATACTGAACTTTTTATTTGTATGTCATTAACATTCATTTTATTTTAATTCCTGAATCATGAGCTGTATATGGTAAGGCATAAAATAGAGGGGGATAAATGCTAAATAATCTTGCAGGATCTGCAGTGTCTACAGGTTTGCTTTAGTTTCTGTTTAAAACACATCTGTTACTCAGAGTTGCAACGATGAGTCGACCAAAGGAGAACATTTATTCCAGCTGAAATGTGAAACACAATTCCAGCTCTTAAGTGCAAGGCTCTGCTGCTTTTCATTATCAATAATGATCGTTACTGAAGAGTCTTTCGGTTTGTGGACTCTGAGAAGTTGTGATGGGCATTTATGACAACTTTGTGTCATTTTATTGACTGACTGATTGATTGATAAATTGTGAGACTGATCAGCAGAGTGATCAGTAATGAAAATAATTATTTGCAGCCCTTGTGTCCCTATAAATCTCAGACAACACAGTAAAAATCCAGCTTTTCGGTCCGATTTCCTTCTGAGTCACTTTTTCGGGAAATACCAAACTAGTAAAACAGGTTGCAAGTGTACTAATACTGTGATGAGAATTGCCACGGGCTAATCTCGTAGGGTTTCCGGAACAAGTGACTGACTCAGGTTGAAGCCTTTATTTGAATATAACTAAAGTTCCACACAAATGATGCGCATTTCATGTAAACCAACAAACATGTAAACAACTAGATGACCCAAACATGTCAATGTCTCTCTCTAGGTATCACTACCTGCGTGGTTTGGTGAACACTGTGTCCAACAGGCGTCTGGATGCTCTGGAGGACTTCCAGAGTCTTCATAAGACTGACTCGGATATCTTCCCTTCTCAGATGGTTAAGTCACTGGTTGACTCTCTGCCAGAGGCTGAACGCTTACAGGTCAGTACAGGCCAAGACGAATGAAGACGGTGTGTTTTACTCTGCTAGTTACTGAGATTCACTTCTGTTGATCAATATTCAACTATATTTTATAGGTGTTGAGTACATTTAATGTCTCTCCACAGGCGGACAGACGCCCAGAGCTCAAACGGCTCATCAGCCGGGTCAAGAGGGACCAGGAGAGGGAACGCTCGTGCCATGAGAACGGGCAGGAGGACGGTGCGGTGAAGCGCTTCCAGCTGCCGAAAAAATACATGCAGCTGGAGGAGTTTGTGAAATGTATCCAGGAGTCTGGCATCGTAAAAGACCAAGGAACTATACATAGACTCTTTGATGCTTTAACTGTAGGTAAGTAACGTAGTATACTGCATATACTTACATTTAAATGGTCCAATCTGTATTATTTACTCTAAATGCACAGTTGTCAGAGCAGCTCAAGCTTTTCCCTTCAAATGGGCTGTCCTGTAGAAGTTTTCTCACAAACTCCACCATGTTTGACCAGCCTCAGCACACAAACACACACACACACACACACACACACACACACACACACACACACACACGCATTGCCACAAAAATATTCCACTACACCCCTCCTCGTCCCTTTTTCCAGGCAAACATTTATTCCTTGGGTTAATCATTACCTCACCTCTTCTTGAAGAAGGGGAGTTTGTCACGGAGCTGTTTGGTGTTGTAGGTGTAACCAGGGCGCCAGTGGACATTTAGCTGGAGGCTAATGGTTAAAAAGTTGCATATCCTGATAAAAATAGGTACATAAATCACTATTAATCCCGTTGAAAGCCATTCTTTAACCAAGTATTCAATTAATTTACGTTGAAGACGATGTTCTCCAAAGTAAACATGTACAAGCAGTCAGTAAAAAACTTAATTGAGCCAGTGTGAGAGCTGCAGTGACCGAAAACATTCCAGCAATCTCAGATTGAGAGCGAAGGTGAGGAAAAGATTCTTGAGTCATGAGGGCCGTCCCTCAAGATAGTTGTGTTGAATTTAAGATAAGACCTCAGGGAGGAAGGGAGGAGGGAGTTGTGGGAGCTGAGGTGCTTTTTCAGAAGCTGCAGTTTTCTACCAAATTTGCTAGAAATCGTTCCTCAGGAAGAAAGTTTGGACCGAGAGCTTATCTTTACCCTCCACATTATGCTATCGGAAGAAGCCATTTGCATCCTGCTGTTTTTCTTTTCCTATTCTGACACACACTGGAGAAACAGATACAGAGAGTTCAGAGTTTTTGGCTGTCAACTCTAGAATTATCAGCAACATCCAAAAACTATTGTGGTGGAATATTGTTTGAGTAAGACAGAGCTAAATAGACGTTTCCTGGCAATGTGGATATGGAGATATGTGGTTATCTGACGACAGAATGAAACTGAATTTTGCTTCTGTAATACTTTTATTGACTTTTATTACCTGTTGAATAATCGATCTGTGACGTGGGGACTTGTCATTCTTTAATTCTTGGATGTTTTATGTATGACTAGAACACAATGAGAATATTAGTTGTTTATCAGGTTTTGCAAGAACATATATATTTGTCATCAAAGCATTTATGAAAAGTGAAATCTACAGTATATTACCTCTAAAAAAAAATTATAAAAATTCACATAATGCTAAACGCCAAGGACAGAAAAAGAATATAACCTAGCCATTTGGAAATACATGAAAAGAAAGAAAGGCTTTTGTGACTTTACTGTGTCTCAATGGCCACTGGCAGATGAGTGTTACTGTATGGAATGCTTGATTGGTTGGAGGAAGCACACAGCCTCTGCTGTATGTAGTCATTGTTGTAATACAGTAAGGACTACAACCCCCAACTGCAGGCATGCTGCCAGATTAGACTGAGAAAAAACAGTTGGCCCCGGTCAGATACCAGAGATACCAGATGTTTCCACATGTGTGAAAGACTATTAATGTTTCCTGTTAAAGGTTTTTTGTCATCGAAGTCACAAGTCCAGAAATGCTATAAATCATCCTCATCCTGAAAGCGTTTATTTGTTGCAGGTCATCAGAAGCAGGTCGGTCCGGAGTTGTTCAGAGTCTTCTACACCATCTGGAAGGAGACCGAGGCGGAGGCACAGGAGGTCTGTGTGTTTGTTTTGCTTGTAACACACAACCGAGAGGCCCAAGTCTTGAATATACAGTAGTGTTACATGGGTTGAAGTTATATTCCCATCCACAACATTCAGAGGTAGTGTAACATATAGAGGGAAAATCAACATTTTGCGTCTGTCAGCTGATCATGTATTAGTTTGTTCATTTTTAAATGTAAAGACGAAAATGAGGCAGCTGAGCTTCCGTGTGTCTGTGTAAATCTTGGAAGATGCAAATGATTAAAATGACTGGTGTCTCATGCATGAAATACTGCGTCTGACAAAATCTGTTCAGTGGTACAGGTCGTCTGGCTGGTGCAGTCTGGAAAGTTGTTCTGCGCGAGGTCATAGGAGAAAGTTGAAACCCAAATATTGTTGCATAATGTGAGCTTTGAGTAAACGTAACTGTGATGAGAGTAAGCATTTCCAACATTTACAGTGAACAAAACAATATCATAGAAAGATAAGACGGCAAAATCAGTTTGTATAAACTGCAAACTGAATGAATATTATGTTTCCGAGTCAATTTCTCACCCAATTATTTCAGATAAAAAGACAATCATTTGAGATAACAACTTTTAATGGTGTTAAATATGCATTTCTGTGCATTTTTTTTGGAAACATAACACAAATCCTGTTACTGTAGTAATGCAGATGTTTTAGTGTCTGCGTGTCAAACCCAGAAGATAATGTGAAATCTGTGGTAACTGAGCTGAACTTGGTTAGCAAGCACTAAACAATCGTCTTAATCAAGGATGATGAAAAGCCGTATTCTGTGAAATCAGCTGACTTGCCCCTGTGTGATTCTCAGGTGTGCTTGCCGGCGTCTGTCCTGGAGCACATTGAGCCCAGTGAGTGCGTCTTCAAGGTGTCCTCCTCAGTGAAGACGAGCCGCGGCGTTGGGAAGATCGCCATGACACAGCGACGGCTCTTTCTACTGACTGACGGACGGCCGGGGTATGTGGAGGTGGCACAGTACCGAGATTTAGAGGTAAAACAAAGAGACCAAAATGAGATTAAAATGAGCCAAAGGAAGGTTATGAGGAGAGAAATATGGGGCTTGTTGTCTGTTGATCCTGTAGGAGGTGAAGGTGTCCTCGGCTCCCTTCCTGCTCCTGCGAATCCCCAGCCTGAAGCTGCGAGTTCGGGGGCGAAAGGAGGCGTTTGAAGCCAATTTGAAAACAGAGACGGAGCTGTGGAACCTGATGGTCAAAGAGATGTGGGCCGGCCGCAACATGGCCGACCAACACAAGGTAAAGATGTCACCGATGGTGTGTGAGTGTGTGTGAGGAAAGTGAGAATCATTAAAGAGAGGAATAAATGCATGAGATTTGCTGGGTTATCATGTGACTTTATTACTCATAATATATCCTTATCTCTCTATCAGCTTGTGTGTGTGTGTCTGTGTGTGCGTGCGCATGCCAGTTATTGTGAACTCATGTGACCTTTGGTAGGTGTGGTTGAAATTCCATGAGGCATTCGTGAACCTAAATAGACCCGCTTGAACAAAGACGGAGGGTTTCCTTAGTGAAACCAGATGATGAAACTGTAACATCCCTGTCTCTCACTCCTCTCTCATTCTTACTCTCATTTCTCTCTTTTGGCGTGACAAGGTAGACCCCCCCCCCCCAAAAAAAACAAATAGACAAAAGGAAAGAAGACCCACTCATCACTAGAGAAAATGTTCTCCCCATTTCTTTTTAAATTCTGTTTTATTGGATTTTAGAGTAAACATGAACAAGCGCAGATTTCAGGAGGTGTGGTGTTGCTCTGCTGATTTCTGGGGAAAAATTGGTATATGTAGCCCGCAAGTACCAAATTATGTCCACGATACGTTTCCTGATTCAGCAGTAATAATATAAGGGGATTTAAAAAATGTAATTAACAATTATATAAGGAAAGTAAGTTTAAATCAAAAGGGGGAAACGTGATTCAAGCAAGAGTCAGTTTATACATTTTCTCCCCGTTTCATAGTGTGTTCTTGTACATTTTGGTTTGTGCTGGCTTGCGTATCCTGCATCCATTTGGAGGGTCAGTTGTGCCGAAATAAACACTAGGCATAGAGGATGCAATTCGCACATGAATGGTAATAGCCGCTTAGCACCAGTATGGGGATGTGACAGGGTCAAGAGTCAGGAAGCAAGTCAGTTGCAGTATGGACAACAGTGTGACAACAAATTCACGTTTGCCATCCAGTGGTATCCTCCGTTAACATGTGTAGTATGTGAACAGCTGCATTCAGCACACAGCCGTTTGTTTACAGAAACGTCTGGCTCAACCTAAAGCATATCTCCGGCCTCCGGTTTTTAGATTATTTGCAAGATTTCTAAAGCTTTAATCTCTGTGACTTAAAATGCGTCCACAGTTTCTTATTTATTTGTACGATCTCAATTTTTATGGGTTTTTTTTTCATGAAGCACCCGCTCTGTCTGCTTCTTTAGAACACAAGTTAAGTTTAAATGTAATCATAAAAGAATCTTCTGTCTCCAGGACCCCCAGTACATGCAGCAGGCTCTGACCAACGCCTTGTTAATGGACGCCGTTGTGGGCAGCCTTCAGAGCAGCAAGGCCATCTACGCTGCTTCGAAGCTGGCTCACTTTGACCGCATCAAGATGGAAGGTAGACGAGGATGGTCATGATGATGATGATGATGATGATGATGATGATGATGATGATTATTATTGTTGCTTTGGTTCCTTTGCTTTTACAACCAGCTCACACTATGAATTCAGTTAGCTTTGGTTCGTTGCCTCTGAGTTGCTGTGGTGACTTGGTTAATGACTTGGCTTCCGCTCTTATTTGCATACGGCAGACACTCTGTTGAGATTTGTCTGAGAACATCTGGAAACTTTGTGTTTTTCAGCAGATAATGATTCATCAGTGGGCTTTATTACTGTTCACAGGGTTTTCTCTGCTTGTCACCACCTGTGAGAGGTTAGTTATCCCTTTTTAACAGCGGTGTGTGTGTCTCTAGTGCCGATGATGGTTCCTAAGACGACCGCAGAGACGCTGAAGCATAAAATTAACCCCTCGCTGGAGCTGGCTGCACCTCAGGCTGTAGATGTACTTCTGTACACACCAGGTAAAAGACACACACACACACACACAGACACACACAAATTGCTCCTCAGTGAGGCTCGTATCCAAGCAGTCCCTTCAGCGTTCAGAATATTGCTGCAATGGAAAAGTATCATGTTAGGGCAGTTTCACAATCCAGAGTTTCAACTGTGACACCATCACACACACACACACACACACTGACTGACAAATACACACACGACCTTTGCTTTGTTGTCACCCCTCGATCTCTCTCTCTCTCTCTCTCTCTCTGTCAGACTCGCTCTGTTTCCCTCTAACATAAAAAAGACAGACTGTCATAAAGCTGCAGACTCTATACAACACTTCCTCCTTGCCGCCTTTACAGGAAAAAGGCTTGTGTGAAGGCACGGTTTCTGAAAATGGGCTATATATGTAGCACTTGACCTGTTTTATAATAAAAAGAGAAAACTCTCGCTTTCTCCCTCTCTACAATATGGGACCTTTTAAAGGTTTAATTTGTAAAATATGGCCAAAACTTGAAGCAGAGTAACAGCTGATCTTTGCTCCTTATCCTTGGCTATAGCTAACTTCCAATAACTAATTCCCTCATGTCTAAGTTAGCCATGTAGCTGACAGCCCCTATAGTTTACCTGAATCCAGAAACCAGACTGGGACTGAGCAGTCTCAGAGACCAATGAATGAAAGTCAGTCTAACAACAGGTTATAAAGTACAGAGGCGATTTACAGCGACCCTGACCCTTTATTCTTTAGGCAAAAGTTCTGGCCATACCTTACAAATTGCCCATTTAAGTAGTTTCTTAATCATTGCATGTCTTAACTGGTTGTTGACAGTTGAGAGATGACAGTTAACAATGTGACGTGTAATTAAATGTCCCTGGCTGGATTTAAACAGGACACAGTAGTGTCAGCACCTTAACCTTGAGGCCATCAGGTTACCTCTTTACTGAATATTTTAACAAGAATGAAATGTTATGGCCTTTTCAACACCTATGTGACAATGCTCTCCCCTGCATTATAAAAGCGCAAAATGATGAAGCATCTTTTGGGGGGAAATAAAGGTAGGACGAGCGTTCTGGCAGCTTGTGGTGGGCCGAAACTTTATGAGACACTGTATTTGTTTTGTCTTTTACTGTGTCACCCATTGGGACATCCCAGTCATCAGATTAAATCTTAAAACACAAGACTTGCTTACTGCTGTTAAGCCTTCGTAAAAGAGTTTATTGAGGGGGGGCAGACAGACTGGTGCATGACATGGCAGGAAGACTTGAGAGGGAGCAGCCTATAAAGAACTATAAAGCCGTGGCCTTCAGTAGACCGAACATCTGGGGACACTTAGATGCCCGGCTGGAGGCAGACTGACCCCCAGGACTAACACACTCATACATACTCATACTCTGTGATGCCCACATTATTCACACACTGTCCAGTTCTTTCACAGCAGTCAGCTCTGTTGGTGAAAAGAACAAATCTGTCCATTCAGATCCTCTCTGACTCTCTGGTTTGAATATAGGTCACTGAATTGAATTCCTGGCGTGTGTCCAGTTCACTCCCACCTCCCTCTGCCCTCTCCACTCCACTCCCTTCTCTCTCTTGTTTTCCCTCACTTTTTACACTCAGCTCTCTCCTTCCCCTGTGCTTCCCACTGTCCCTCTCCCTCTCTCCTCCAGTGAAATACAGGATGTCACTTTCTGTTTCTCTCCGCCAGCGGTGCTTTTAAATAGCAGCAAATACGTTAGAGGAAATCTGACCGTTGAAGCCAGGGTGGAGTCAGGCAGCAGAAAAATAGTTTTGGTTGGTATTCACATTCTTCATGTAGCCCCTGAGAGAGTAAACACTTGCAGCTGGAAGCCACAAGACTTTGATAAGCTATTGAGAAGTGACTGATAAATACTTCACGTGCATGTGTGTGTGTTTCAGGTCAGTTGTGGGTGTCTGTGAGTGGAGGGAAGGTGATGGTGTTTGACGCCTCCAGCTGGTCCCTTACGCACACGTGTCACGTTGGGAATGCACGACTGGTAAAGAAAAAACACGGCAGACACATAAAGTTTAGTTTAGTTCTGTCAAGGAGTTATGACAAAACCATTTCCTTTTTATCCAAGTCTGTGAAATAAACTGTACTTCTCTCACTTCCTCATCTATTTCAATTTGTATCTTTTCCACAATTTTGGGCCTGAATCAGACAAAGCCTGTTGCGTCAAGATGACAACATGAATCATGGATGCATATGAGAACTTTGACGTCATTTAGATGAGAAACAACTTGAAAAACAAAACACTTTTATATTGCTCACAGTAAGATACCAAAAAGGAGTCATGATAGCTCATTCTAATGCTGCGGTGAACCCGGTGTTTGAATGTCACCAGATGTCTGACAGCCTCACATCAGTGGACAGAATCAGGAGATAAACTGCTCATCCATGCCGCTGACATCAGATACAGATAAAACTGTTTTCCTCAGCTTGATTTTTTTCAATGTTATTTCACTTCAAACAGTGTCAGTATTATCCTCAGACGAGCACGCACATGTTCGAGGGAGGCCACAGTGTGAGGAATAGGTTGAAGACCAAAACATTTTCTTTCGTAATGAAATTAAAAAGTAGAAAAAGCCTCAAAGCTTTTGTGGAGAATGTTCATGGTTAAAGAGGTTAAGGCACCTCTCAGGACTGGTTCTTATCACGGAGGTCATCTCCAGGCATGCAGCTCACAGTCACATGAAATATGTTATCTAGTGTGTGCGTGAGACACTGTGTGTGTTTTCTCTGGGCTCTTAACCATAATATATGCACACAGTTCACCAACAGGTCTCATGTATAACGCCTGGATCGTGCCATTACTTATGCAGTTTAGTGACTTGAAGCTAGACAGATGATTGAGACAGCAGTCGGCAACATTCTGCGGCGGTTTAGTTTGAATCTATAAAAATAGACCGTGATATTAGATGCCCTGGTGCTGAGAGGACGGGGTGTTCTGAGGTTGTAAGATAATGCTCCCGCCTGGTGGAGGAATTCAGTACTGCTCATTGAATTTCCTCCCACAAAAAACATTTTTTGCGTTTAAGTGTAGCAGGTTTGTATAAAAGTAAGTAGATTAAAGGAGAAGTTCACCCAAAAATTAAAATTCATGTCGATGGAAATTCGGGGGGACATTTCGGAGTCCACTGAACCTTTCTGGAGCTTCACAGCAAATCAGCTTAGCAGCATCTATTTTATAATATTTGTTATTTAAAGCAGAAATTATTTCTACTGTATATCAGTCTGCTGATTCTTTTCTTGATTAATCAGTGAATTGTTTGGTCCATAAAATGACAAAAATAAAACACAAAGAGAAAAGATCCGCAGCCGAGGGAGAATAACTAAAAAAGACTACAAGCATATTGACATGTACGTGTCTTTCAGAGCTCTCCCTCTCTGCCACTGTAGAAAAAATGGAAAGCAGTCCACAAATAATCAATTTATGATCACGTAAAGGCAAATAACTCCTCAAGCCAGAACCTGCAAATGTTTAGTCATTAGATAAGTTGCAAATTAGTTTTCTGCCAATTGGCTGGTTTCTTATTTAAATAACTGTTTCAGATCTGCTTTTTATTTCCCATCAAAGTGAAAATCCAACTGAATGCAGTTTTGTGCAAATAAGTAGCGATACGATTTACTGCCTCTGGAAACCACTTCCCCTCTTCTGGAGGACGCTGATGTCACTGATGTGAAATATATGCTGCAGAAAATACTTTAACAAGTATGAGGATAATATTAAATTGCCTCCTCTTAACAGAAAATAAACTATATCATAATTGTATTATCTGCATTATTATCATTATTCATCCAAAAATTGACCCCTAATGTTTCATATCATGTAAAAGTTGTGATTTATTTGAGGAAACTTGGTTTTAACATTATCAGCTGTAGTGTGACTCCTACCCTGGGTCTCTGATTGCAGAACTGCATGCTGGGAGTAGATAAGGACCAGGTCTGGATGGGTTCTGAGGACTCGGTTATCTACATCATCAGCATGGTGGCCATGGTCTGTAACAGACAGCTGACTGAACACAGGGCCGAGGTCACCGGGCTGGCGCTCGACGTAGACAAATACAGGTAACGAGTCCTGCCACAGAACTTAAAGCTCTCTGTTAACATTATTTCAGGGATTCATTTCTCACCTTTAAGACTTGTTGGGATTACTTTACTGTCATTATCAATCAAAGCACATGGCATGAATTCAAAGATGGATAATCTAGCAGGTAACTTTCAAAATTAAATAAAAATCTCATATTGCCAAATTTAAGTTTGTAAATCATGGCAGGCACAGAGCTTTTTGCAGTGTTTAAATCAATTTTCGATCAAAGTGACATGTTATTGCTCAGATGGACATAAAAAAATAATAACTTAACTCTTACTATTTGACTTTGGTTTTCAGTCAGAGGGTGGCGTACTCCTGCAGTGTGGAGGGGACCGTTATGGTGTGGGACATCTCGACACTACAGGTCAGTTTCAAAACAACACTTTGGGACTCATAGACTGTGTTTTATTGGTTTTCTGTTTTGAAAATAATCTTGAATTAATTGTTTGTTTAATTTTAGAATTTAACTTTTTAGTTCAAGGATTAAAATGTGTTAAGATACTACTACTGGTCAGATCCATTCCTCTATTTATTCTCTGGTTTCTCAATTTCGGTTGTTCTGTTTGCATCAAACAGGTGAAGAGACACTTTCGTCTCTCCTGCGACCGCCTGCAGTCAGTCTCCAGCTCTAACGGAACACTTTGGTGCTGTAAGTTTCACACCGTATAGCTCATGAAAATAAGGTACTTGATGATGGTAATGAAGTCATCCCTCTGTGTTTCTCTGTCTTTCCCTCCAGGCTCCAGGGACAACATCATGGAGGTGTGGAGGAACGGCTCAGTGAAACATCGTCTGAATCTGCCAGAGCAACAAAAAGAATCTGCAGTTATATTCAGCTCTGTGCTGCTGTTACCTGAGGTACCACACACACACATGCACACACACAAACACAGTTTGAGTATATGTGTCCTGTTTTTTCTTGTATCTGACCCTTTTGTCCTCGTTGTGTTTGTGTGTGTCAGAGGGAGGAGCTGTGGAGTGTGTGTGTGGACTCTGGTGAAGTGAGTATCTGGCACATTAAGGACACTAGCAAACCATTTCACCGCGTGGCTCTGCAGGACTGCACCGGATGTTACTGCATGATCAAAGTTAAAAACCAGGTTACTACACAGCACTCGAGCACACACTTCAATATTTAAATCTCACTAAAAGCTTCAGAACCCTGGCAGTGACTTCTTTCTCTCCAGGTGTGGGTCGGCGGTGTCGGACGCAGCTCTACCAAAGGGAAGATTTACGTCCTGGACGCAGAACGCCACCAGGTCCTGAAGGAGCTGCACGGCCACAACGACAAGGTGATGTCGCTCTGCTCTGCTGAGGACCGCTACGTCCTCAGCGGAGCTGGGAAACATGACGGAAAGATCGCCATCTGGAAGGTGGAGTAGAGCGGGAAATGGACAAATGTGAAAGTTGGACCCCAGGTTGAGAATCGGGGTGAAGATCTGTGTTCGACTTCTGCACCTCCAAGTTTTGAAGGAATTATCTTGGCGGTCACGTGAAGCAACAAGTTTACATTAAACATCACCGACTGAGCAGCTTCTCCCGCCTGCTATGAAGCGGTGATCTGCAGTTTAAAATACTTGGAGCACTAACACGTTGTTTTATCGGCAATATATATATGTATATAATCCAAAGTGCATCGCTTTAAGGAAGGTTTCTACATTTTATAGTATTTTAACGCTGCATCCTTTTTCATACCGAGTTTGATCATACTAGTATTACGTGGAAACATTGTGTGACTGAGCCTCGCTTCAAACTGTGTTTCTTCCAGCTCACGGGAGTCAAACTACCCCAAAAACAAACAATCGCTGTGGGAAAAGCCTTAAAGAAAAAAAAAACAACCTTATTATGTTTAATAGACAATGTACAGTGGAGCGATGGGAAAGATGATAGCTGGAATCTTGATAAAAACACAAAATGAGGACTCACCCCTCAGAGTTTCACACTTGCTTGTTTTTCTTTACCAGATACTTACCTCATTGTTAGACAAAGTTTCTACAGTTGTCTGTATTTATTTTCCAACAAGATCAGTTTCATCCGTGTTTTTTGGTTTTAACAAGTAAATGCAAAATGTTTTTTATACATAGACTGACAAAACATATGAAAAATGCTTTACACATATTAAAATGTTTTGAATTTTAAGGCTTTAAATTGCCTCTCGTATGTTAGAATGTATTTATCATCGGCAGACGCTTGCGTCCTGTTTGTTTTGGAAAGATTTTCTAACTAGTTATTTTCACAATGGTGTTATTAGAGTGAAACAGGACAGACTGAAGTTTTCTTCTCTTTCACTGCCCTTTTTTTCTTTCTCCATGAAAGTTCTCTTTCTTGCTTGTTGGACAAAAAGCCTTAAAAGTGGGAGGATTCTGGTTCATTCAAAGGTTCAACTTATCTTTTATTAATGTATTTAAACACTGTATATAACAGGAGGACGTGGAAATCATTTTGTGTTTTGTTTCATGAATATTGTTGTCATTCCCTTTTTTTTTTTTTTTTTACAAGACTTCACATCAAAGTGTGAAATATCTCCAAGACTGTTTCTAAGGTTTAATGAAACAAATACACATTTTTAAAGGAAGTTTTTTATTTGTCTGAATTTTATACTGTGTCAGTGTTTTTTCTCAATGTATATGGAAGAATTCCTAAAAAAATTTCAGCTAAATAAAAGTGGGAAAAGAAAAAGAATATATATATTTTGTAGCCCACCTGCTCAAAACTTTTAACATAATTCAACTGGTGATGATCAGTCATGAGTAGATGTAGCTTCAGTTTAAGGGATAAGAAACCAAAATGATTGCATTTCACAGCTTCATGTGACGTTTTACAGTCTAACGACATCATTTATTTTGATTCATTGAACGTTTTCTGGAACACGATGTAAATCTTCCACACCGGACTCTACGACTCAGAACGAGCAAACCTTGCAACAACAACAACAACAGCAACAACAACAACAAAGAGGAAAATTCCACAATATCCATGTTTAAAATATGTGCTGCTTACCATACTTTGGTACCACACTTTAGCGGGAAGCAGTTCCCTCTTTGCTCATCTTTATTCATTTAAAAGTGGATGGATAGAGTTTTCTTAACCTCTCTTCATAAAACATCTCTTTCAGACCGGAAATTCATGTCATAGCTCTTCTCTGAAGCTTCTTCATTTTTTTCTGTGTATTTTTAAGATGAGATCTCACCAAGGATAGTATCAGTATCGCCTTGCATACATTTTGAAATGTTCTTCAAATGTTGTTTTTTTTTTTTCATTAAATGCACCACCAATCCTCCCACTTATAGATACCAATGTTGTCACTTGGGTGTCAACATAAACTTTTTCTGGATTTAATTCCAGTAGCCACTGATCACACCAACTTCTCATGCTATGAAGATCTTCTTGAACATTCAGTTGCTATTAAAGAAAATCAATATTCTTAAAACTTGACCTCGTCAAAAACCGAGGCTTTTAAACGCCAGCTGATCTGTCCTGCAATCACAAAGCATCAGTTGATGAGTTGGGACTGAAACTCAAATGGAAATACTCGAGTACATGTACTTTAAACCTTAGCTGAGTAGTTTAAGCGTTCTTTCTGTAACAGCATGTTTTTGACGGTATTTCCCTTTAAATTCAGATCCTCAGCTTTTTTATATACAACCGCTGTGGCCCCGCCCCTTTATGCAAATGAGCGTGACGTCAGCGGAATTGAACGTTCTTATATCACCAGACATCAAAGACACGGATGATGTCACTCTTTTGAAATATTATGGAGGCCTGACACACTGATCTGATCTGGTCAACTTTATTAAGCGGTTATCGAAGGGACTTCTTAAGAGCAGCTAGATAATCACAGACATGGACTTTTTTTCATCTTTGTGGGGTTCACTTAGAAACATGTTGTCATCTCCAACAGTTGAAAATGTGAGGATATCTCAAAGCATCCCTCCTATTCGGTTTGTGAAGCCACCATTTGAACCGAGGCCCCTCATTCTGTTAGAGAGGGCAGATTTAAATGCATCACAGGTGCCTGGAAGTGTCTCTGGGCTGGAGATGCCGTCAGGAAATGCGAGGATATCTCAAAACATCCCTCCTATTCGGTGTGTGCAGTCACCCGTTGAACCGAGGCCCCTCTCCTTATTCGATGTGGCAGGTTTAAATGCATCACAGGTGCCTGGAAGTGTTTCTGGGCTGGAGATGCGGTCCAGACCTTCTCATGTTCGAGTGGCGGTCAGGGAGGAAAAGCTGGGATCATTCAAATCACAAGTTGAGGCACTTCAGTTGGAATTAGAAGATACGAAGGCTGAGAACTCCAGGCTTATATCTGATGTAAGCAGGCTTCAGTTGGAGGTGAAAGATATGAAGGCCAAAGAGAAGATTCTGAATGACCAGGTAAAAAATCTCATTGCTGAAGGGTCCCAATGCAAGAGTCTGAATAAGGAATACCAAGCAGAGATACAAGAGCTGAGAGCATTGGTGTATGACCTTAAATGTGGTGCAGAGCAGACTCAACAAACGCACACCAGTGAGCTGCCTGAACTTGAACTCCTTGAACGGACGATGCAGGACAAAGACTTTCTGGAAGCAGTGCAGGAACTGCAGGACCGTGCAAACACTCTGAACATGCAGAATAAGTACATTTCTGAGCAGAAGACCCAGCTTGAATCTACCCTGAATGAAAAAGAGGCAGAGAATGCAAATCTGAGAGCAGAAGTTCAAGTTCTGCAGGTAAATCAGACAAGAACACGTGAGTGGATCCAGAGTCTGACTGCTGAGGTGGGCCAACTTGAATCTCTGACAGAACTGGTGGAAGCAGAGATTGACAGACTGAATGTGGCATTGCGGAGTCTTCAGAACAAAGAGGCGTTTCTGAACGAGCAGGTCAGCTGTCTCACTGCTAAGGGGGAATACCTTGAAGGTGTAAATGAGAAAAAACAAGCAGAGATTGAACAGCTGATGGCCACAGCGCGTCATCTTAAGGAAAATGAAGACTCTCTTAGGCAGCAGCATGACAGCCTGGCCGAAGAGCTTTCTCAACATAAGTCTCTGACTAAGATCCAAAACGAAAAGAACAAAAACCTGAAGAAGGCTCTGGATGGGCTTCAGCACCTACTGAATGGGGCTAAGCAACAAATCTTTGATCAAGATGAGCTCATAAAAAAGCAAAAGCGTCAAACTGAGTATAATCAGCAACTGGTAGAGGAGCTTTACACTGAAACAACCGATGTGAAACAAACAATCTGTGAAGTTAACCACCAGCTGGAGAAAAGGCCGGAAGAAGAGGTGCTGGCCGGTGTTGAGACTATCAGTCAGGAATTTAGGGTTTTGGCTGAAAATACAGAAAAACCAGGCCCATCTGAGAGTCTGAGAGATGAAGACCTCCTGGAGAGTCCAGCTGCAGAACCCCGAGCTGCTGAGGTTCAGATCAGTAGTTGATGGCGCCACTGTGCCAAAGGTCTACTGAAAGTAGGTTTGACTGTTGGCTGCGTTGTAAGTACACTTATCTCTAATGTTATCCTGGAAAACTTTCTGAACTCTTTGAACATGCAGAATAAGTATATTTCTGAGCAGATGACCCAGCTTGAATCTACCCTGAACGAAAAAGTTCATGCTCTGCAGGTAAATCAGACAGAAACACATGAGGGGATCCAGAGTCTGACTGCTGAGGTGGGCCGGCTTGAATCTCTGACGGAGCAGAAACAAGCAGAGATTGAGAGACTGAATGTGGCATTGTGGAGTCTTCAGAACACAGAGGTGTTTCTGAATGAGCAGGTCAGCTGTTTCACTGCTAAGGGGGAAAAGGTGTAAATAAGAAAAAACAAGCAGAGATTGAACAGTTGATGGCCACAGCGCATCATCTTAAGGCTTACCCTTGATTTTTGTGTGGGGTTTTCTCCGGGGGGCTCCGCCTAAAAAAAAAAAGGATTACAAAAATCTGGGAAACGAGCAGTAAAACTGGTGAGGGAACTACTACTACTTCTACTACTCGCTGTTTCCATCCTACTACAGGCTGTACACAGATGACGTTCTTTAGTTGAGTCAGAATGGAACTCCAGACCCACTTTTCTGCACTTCCTAGAGTTTACCAGAAGAGGGTGCTGTTTTATACCAAGAGAAGTTAAAGTGGGGGGCAGGTTTGCTGCTGAGAGTCGATGAAAGGTCAGTTTCACATCTTCTTTGTTGATTTGCCTACCAGTGACTCTCTTAGCTAAGTGATGAACAGCTTTATCCATAAAATGTAAAAAAATAGCGAGACATTACAATCGATATAAACCCGAGGGGGCATCTTCAAAATCCTATTTTCCATCTGATGATCAGTCTTACACGCCAAAATATTTAGTTTTTATTTGCACATGTCCAAAAAAAATTCAGCAATTCATCACATTGTAGAAGACGAAGCAAGAAATTGTTTGGCAAAACACGGAAGCTGTTTGACTCCTGCCTCTTGTGCCTGGGTAGCAGGGTGTTGAGGATATAACATGAAGCTAAAACACACTGGTTCCACCCTCATCAGGTGTTCAAACACCGAGCCAAACACTCGGTCCCTGCTGGGCTGCTGCTCTGTGAATGACCTCCGACCTCCCTGTGGAGCCAGTCAAGGTGTTTTTAATACAAAGCTGCACTGAAACGCCCTTTGAGTCCTTTAGATGGTGTGTGTGTGCGTGTGTGTGTGTGTGTATGTGCATTGTACATTGTTTTGTTACATAAAGCCATAAGCAGCTGTTAATCTCTCGCCATGCAGGTCGAGTCACGCTTCGGCTGCGGTGGAAGATAAGTTGTTTTCTATCAGTTTCCTTTAATCCATAAACTACGACAGGCTGGAAGCATGAGCTTTATTCAAGGGGGAATAAAAACACAAGCGTTGTGAGTGCTGCAACTCAGAAACAGGCTCAAAACTCATCAGGGGTGAAGCAGAAACGAGTCAACGGAGGCACCAACATAGTTCTAATTCGTTTTTCGCTGGTTGTTTTTCTGGGTCTCTCGCACACACACTCACACAATTTGCTGTTACCTGCTCTATAGAATTTTATTATCTATGTTTTCCTTATTTGATTGTTAATTTTAACAGAGACGATTAGAAGTAATTGCACCACAGTTAGCCAGCAGCTAATTTGCATCTGTTGGGCAGGTAAACAAGAAAAAAGACACGTAGCAGCAGCTTTATAAAGCAGCACATTTCATAAAGGTCGATTCATTTGGACATTACACTACATAGTCAACCCAATCATAATATTGGCTGAAGCTAATAGAGCGATTAGGTTTGTAGCGTTTAACTGAAAAGCAATAAGTGACCTTCACAGTGGCAGTGTACTGGAAGAAGACACAAAAGCACATCTTTCGAACATTTAAGATGAGATAAGATGATCCTTTATTGATCTCCTGTGGGAGAAATTCAACAGCAGCACAAGGGAATAAAACTTATTATGTTCTTTGAATAAAGTCACTTGTCCTTCTCAATCATTATGTTTGACCTTGTATCATGGCAGTGTGTCAGATAGTGACAGATTTCATCTGTAGCATTTGTGTACGTAGGCATGAATTGTCCATTTTTGATGACTCAGCATGAGTTTTAAGTGTAAAATGCGCCTCCATGTAGACGAATCCTAAAGATTAAACTTTGTTAGTATTTCACAAACTGATTTTCATGAGCAATTTCACAACTATGAACTCACTTTCCCCAGAATCGCTCCGCTGCACTTGGTGTGTTGACAAAAAGCAACCGGCAAATCGAGCACAGTATGACTTTAACAGTGTTCACACAGATGAAATACGATCACAGGGTGATCTGCGAGGATGAAAGTTTGTTGGTTTCCAGTTTGAACAACTGACTTGTGTATTCAAGTTTGGTGCAATATTGAGCTGGTTTGTTGTGTGATCAAGTTCCACTGATGCCATAACTGAGAACTGGGTCGGTGAGTCAAACGTTTATATCTAAAAAATGTTTGCTTTAATTTGATTGAATTCATTCATAATTGAAGTTTTTTGAGGAATTTACAGTTTTTCCTTTAAAATGATACCTGATTATATTGATTATTAATTGAAAAAAATGATGAATAAAAGATATTTAAAAAAAAAAAAATCTCAGTCACTTCCTCAGTCTCTGTTTTTATTTTTATTGGTTCATGGCCACGTGTTAGCCAACTGCGCAGAGGCCACAGACCATGATTTCACCAGATGCACCGCAACTAACACATAGGATGAACTGAAATAACATTGTGTGGCAACTGCATTATTACATAATGTTGCAGCTCCTTGTTTTGTTTATGTTGTGTTTACGTAAGTGCTTCATTAAGTGGCAAGAATCTTATATATTTCCAACTAATACATACAAATGTGGAATAATCTAGAGGCCTGCAGCTTATTTCTATAGAACCCATAATATGATTTTATCTTAAACTCAACTTTAGTCTTGCACTCGGGGGAAAAAAGGAAAGGTAGAATGTTTACTGATGTGAAAATAATAATAACAATACAGACTTTACTAATTCACTAATTTGAGAATGGGTATTAAGTTCTATATTCATGTATATTGCCATTATTCTGAAATATCTGTTACAGAGACCCTGGACCATGTGTAACGGCTCAAAATAACGTATTTAAAGGTGAAATCAGCTACATTCACTACCATTAGATATCATTCAGGAGCATTTAGACCAAAACATATGTGCTGGGGAAAAACATGGCCTCTGAACTCAGATTGCTCATGCATCTCAAATCAAACTGTCGAAATATGTAATCTTTATCCAGGAAGGCACATGGGTATGTAAATCTCTTTTACCAGTGAGACCTGGCCAAGACAGCAACAACCACAAATCAAGTCACAATAGCAGCAATAAGCACAGAAACATTTCATAATACAGTGCATTCAAAAAACAATATGTTAACATCTGTGAAGCGTCCATTAGTCTTCTATACTGTGGCACTGATGCAGAAAGTAATCTACAAATGAATGGAGTGACTGATTGAGTGAAATATTTTTGATTTCTATTCCACAGTGACAGAGACAAAAACAAATGGAGCCAATCAAATAAAGTACTTGTGTAGAATCATTCCTTTGAGGACAACTGTGTAGACATCTTGGCCAAAGAAGAAAGCCAGTTTGAAAGAGGAGTAAAGGAATCCATCCGTGTCAAACTGGAAAGACCGTATTTGAACAGAGGAGGTGGCCTATGACATTACTTATCACCCACTTACAATGCAGTACTGAGTTCCCTACCGAGACAGCCTAACAACCATTCACATTTGGGCTCACCTAGCCCTAGCAACCCTAATGAAGGCCGGTTGGGTCAACGACCAACAAGTGGTCTAACCACTCTGAAAACTCAGAGCTCACATGTGCCCTTAATGACTCTGTAAGGACACTCCCACACAGAGTTTAAAGCCTGTTACCCCCCTCCAGTTAGTTAGAAACTAAAGATGCCTCTTGGATGAGAGGTTAAAATTCTTCAAGAAACTGAAACAAGTCCAGCTGCCATACAGCAGATTTGCCATTGATCTGGATGACTGACAACATTCAGATACTTAGGTACATGGAGTGGAGGTATAAAGTAGCAGAAAATGGAAAAATCAAGTAAAGTAGATGAGTAGATGTACTTAGTTACATTTGATCACTGTCGAGTAGAGGTATAAAGTAGCAGAACATTGAATTACTCTAGTAAAGTACATGTATTTCAAACCTGAGTCATGTTTTTGACGGTATTTCCCTTTAAATTCAGCCCCTCCGCTTCTTTGTATACCACCGCTGCGGCCCCGCCCCTTTATGCAAATGAGCGTGACGTCGGCGGAAGCCAGCGCTACGCCTCTCTTCCGACAGATATTCCTTTAAAGGCGTATTTAAAGCCCTGGCTTCAGTTGCAGGAGCAGCGGACAACCTATGCAACAGAAGCTGCCGCAGAGGCGAGCGACTCTCCGACCGCTCAGCGGACACACACACGGAGCCGGCGGCTGACACGACCCGGCGAGGTGAGCTCGCTGTCCGGCGACAAGAGGGGACTGACAATAAACATTTTGTTGCCGCTGTCGGTCGGCTCCGGCTGGCGGAGCACACAGCATCTCAGGTTGCTGCTGCAGAGTGGAGGAGGAGGAGGAGGTGGAGGTGGTGGAGGAGAGGAGAGGAGGGGGGAGGCATTTACAGTAGTTTCTGTAGGCCTGTGTCAAAAACAAAAAAGAGATGCAGGCGGCCCGGGACAGCTCCGCTTTCCATAATTAGGTCGCTCTAATTATAAAGTGTTGCATAATTAGCATCTCCGGACGAGAGCAAGGTAAAGAGGGGTTTAAAAACACAAGACGCGCAGGGTTGTTGTTGTGCAGAGTTTGGCGACATTCGTAGAAGAAGAAGAAGCCTCATTTGCATCATGACTTGGTAATTAACCCGGGAGGAGCAGTCTCTGTGGTGAATAACACACCTGGGACACAACAGGTACGGCTGTGCTTGGAATCTGGCGTTGCCAATTACAAATGAAGAAAATATGAGGAGCGTCCCGCGTTGTGGTTGACTAGTCATCAGTATTATTTATTTATTTATTTTTATCACCGCCTGCAGGTGCGTGTAGGTGTGATGCCACAACCTGCAGTTTGACTCCACTCTTGCGAAATTGTGCTTAAGACAGAATACACAGTTTCTAAAGCTAAAGTAGTGGTTAAAGCATCCTAGATGTGAGCATTCGCTGCTTTTCTTCACGTTTTCCATAAGAAATTCAATGTATTTGCATTTCATCCACGTTGTCAGACAAAACAAGCAATTCTCAGGTGTCACTATGTGCTGTGTGTGGATTGTCCCTCACTTTTCACTGAATCACTGACTTTCATATCAAAATACGTTTATTCACGGCTGAAAAGATTAGTCGAAACTGTGTGAGCATTTGCTGCTTTTCACAACGTTGTATCATAAGAAATATTACATATTTGCATCTTGGTCCGCTTGCTTGGGAAATTGCAGGGCTATGTTTTGACACTTTTTAGCTTGCAGTTTGACTTCAGTGTTTTAAAAAATACTATATTCAGGGCTCGAACAATCAAAAGAAATTTAGTCAGCAACAATCTCACAGATTGATTGATCACTACAGTTGTTCCCGAAACAAAAGTACCAAACATCTCTGATAATAGCATCCTAGATGTGAGCATTTGCTGCTTTAAAGATGTAATATTTTTTTGCATTTCAGGCCCTTGGTACGGTGGCCCTGATGGTCAGCACACAACAACAACATCTCAGAAAACACAACTATATTTCACAAAACCTGACATGTTGTATTTTCTGAAAGCTTCATGTGTTTTGACTCTCAGGGCCACCGTACTCTTGATCAGAAAAAACGAGCAGTTTGAAGGCGTGACGTTGTGTTTTGTTCAGGAAACTGTTCGGCTGTGTTTCACTGACACGCTACAGACCGAGCTGTTCATTGATTTGTCCAGATAGTCACCAGCAGATAAAAATGATGATATACCGGCCGTTGGTTGCAGTTTTGTAAATGTCAGAGTTGAATCAAAAACCAAGCTTCTCCACCTTTTTTTTAATCCTTTCCAAACGTACATCCATTTGATGCTGCTGTTTGTGCCTGATACAGTATGTTTCACACATTTCTGTCTACAGTAGTGTTTGAATATCTCCGTGTTGGACTGTGAAATGACTGGTGAAAAGGCAGGAAGACTTTAAGCATTGCATTGCTGATTTATTATTGGCTGCTGATTAACTGACATGCTCGTGCACACGAGAGAGAGTAAGCGCGTATGTGCGTATTTGCTGTATCGATTTAACCTACAGTTGACCTACAGCCTGACTTGGTTATGTGTCTGCGTGCTGGATCTTAACTTGTTTTTTTGCGTGTGTTCAGGTACGACTGCAGGGCTTTAAGATTGCAGCCTGGACCAAACGACAACGTCTCAGCGACATTTATGAAGCTTTCAAGGCCTTTTGGTGAGTACGCGCACACAAACACACTAAAGAGGAGGTACCTTTTTTACTTTTACACACTTAAAAACATTTTAATGTCTTCTTTGTGGCGACTTTCTAGCTGTCTGGTGCGCACAAAAACACAACAAAAAGTCCCTAATAGAGATGTAAATGACCAACAGATGTTCTTCCTCTGTCGTCTATAATGGTGTTTCTATTCTGCTGAAAACCACAAGCAGCACGATTGATACAGAGTAGATGTGCAGTATGCCAACAAAGGGCAAACTGTGCAGACATCTTCCTTAAACAATCTTTTTGTGTCAGCCTCTTGCTGTCCATGCCGTGTTGGTTTCAGAGCGGCCGCTTCAGCTGAAGTGAAAGCAGTCCACTTCCTCTTGATGAAATGTGTGCTGACTATCAACTGGTGCTGAGTAAGCAGTGGGTTATTACCAGTCATTGCACAGTCAAGCGCACAGTATGTAACCAGACGCGACTGGTCACACGCAGATAGTCACATGAGCTCAACCACTGATGCACCTAAATGTACTGATGTTATACAAACAGAGACTAATGCATAAATGCACAAAAGAAGGCTTTTGATCGTCAGCACACATACAAATATTTTGACACTTTGCATGGAGAGCTGGGTCACATTTCCATAAACAACATATCAATAATTCAAAGATCATAAGCACACAGCCTGTATCTCTGCTCTAATGCTCTCTACATGTACTGTACACACTACTGTAGATAGTCTCCATCTATTAAAACATACAGAAACACACTCTAAATTAATGATGAATAATTGAAGACAGAGTTGAGGTTCTGTGTGGGATTTATACTTTCGAAATGGATGTTTCAACAAACAGTTGCCGTGAGCCAGCAACAATCAATGCAACGCTAGATCTGTCGGTTTAATGGTTTCCCTTCAGCGTGCAAAAAACTCGTGAGACTCTATGGGAGCAGATGCATCCCTGACATCCGTCACCATAGCCAAATGGGGCTTTTCCACTGGAGCTCTTTTGGAAGTTTAAACATTTCCTGATTTTGCTAATTTACAATAAAAGCATTTGATAACAGGTGACTTTAATTGTCACGAATTTGTGAGAAAGGAAACATGTCATTTTTTATTTATCACAAGACATGCAATGTCTATAGGACATGGTTCATTTGCAGTCCTTGCCGCTGGTGTGGCTCTTGAGGAATAAAACACATAACCCTAAACCTAACCCACAAAACTCTAAAATAGCCATCAAAAAATAACAATAAAACAGACACTGACAAGCAGCCACTACGGACAGTGAATTTAAAATTGACTGAGACCAACAATTAAAACCAATGATGAGAAATAATGACTTGGAACAGAAAAACAGAAAAAAAGATATTATCTATTCTTGATTAATACTGTAGGGAGGAGGGGCGCCGTTCAGCTCAGTGGGTAACGCAGGCTTCTTATGTACAGAGACTTTGTCATCGCTGCGACGGCCCCGAGTTTGAGTCCCAGCCTGAGGCCCTTTGCCGCACGTCACTCCCCCTCTCTCTCTCATCCTGTTGTTTCCTGTCGTACCTTCAGCTGTTCTATCAATAAAGCAGATAAAGGCAAAACAAAAAAATAGGTAAAAAATAAATACTGTGGGGAGGAGGAGTATTTGTGTACAGCTGCTTCATTGACAGCTATTCAAAACAAGTGTGTCATCAGTTAAAGACACACCCTCAAGTGGGTACCCCTGTTGTCATGGAAATACGAGTCAAAACGAGTCAGACCCAGCTCCAGTTATAATCAATGGTCTAGGTCTGAAAAGTGAATCCAATGCATAAGTGAAACTGTATTTTTTTCTAATGGCCAGCAGGGGGTGACCCCACTGAAAAATCAATTTGGATTGTATCTAAGCTTATGAAAAATTTACCCTACTTCTAACTTGATTTTTTGAACTCAATATATAGTTTCCAAATGAGTTTATGGTCTCAATAGTTTTATGTATTCTTCAATACAGCATGGTGTTCACCATGAGAATAAAACAGGGAATGATTTAGAGCGTGGCTCAGTAGTGATTGACAAGTTGCCACCGCACAATGTCTTCGCGTCTCAGTCAGATCCAATCAAGATATCCTCAGGATATGTTGCACCATCATGTCCAACTATGATCACTTCTGGCCAAGATGTTGACCACGGTAATGCCAAACATGAGGCTCTGACAACCATAGTTGACAGCCCTACAATTTATTCTAAAGTCTTTAATCCTCACTTACTGGCAGAACTGTCCAATAAAAGCCACAATACCAAACAAAAATCTTCAAAATAACCAAAAAAGTAAAGAAGTTCACAACAGCAGAGCCAAGCTGAAATGTTAGACCAGAAGTTGAAGCCATCAACAAAATGCAGCTCAACTTATTGCTAAATTTGATTTAGTTTAAAGAGACACAACCTCCCTAATGCCGTCTCTTTTCGCTGCATGATCCATCTTTTGTACACAAACCTGAGAGAGAGAGGGAGAGGAAGGGGGGGGGTGGGAGGAAGCGAGTTATGTTTTCCCACCTCTGATCAGAGCAGGACTGTGTGTTTGTGTGTGTTTGTCGTCTCGCTTAAATCAATGGCATCAATGACTCCCCTTATCACAGCCAGATCTTACACACACACACACACACACACACACACACACACACACACACACACACACACACACACACACACACACACACACTTGTTGCAGCTATAAATGATGTTGGAATGTAGTTGTAGTATTCAACAGCTGTGGGAAAGAGACAACAGGTTGCTGTTGGTCTGTTTACATACAGTTTTTGTTGACATGTTTTGACCTAACTAGCAGATTGTGATGTGAGTAAAGTAAGAATACTATGCGGTCTTTCACAAGTCTAGAGAGTTGTTTTCAGGACTAACATTGATGTGGCAGAAAAAGTGAAAGGAAATGCTACAGTTTAATTAACTCCTTCCTTCTTCCTTCTGATACATGTTTGTGGCGAATAACAGCAACTCATGCGTGCATGTCTGGTTGGTTTTCTGGTGGTGGAAGACTGTTATCAAAGACAATATCAGATGGCTCCACTGTATTTAGCCTTGGCTTTGAGTTAGAGGACACACAGACACAGGAACACACACACACACACACACACACACACACACACACACACACACACACACACACACACACAGATACTTTCTTAAGCCTGAGAGGTTGTCAATAATACAAAACGTCTTCTAAGAATAGAGACTTTCCACTGTTTGCTCGGTCTCTTGTCAGCTCTCCTCCTCCCTGTCTTGTCTACTGTGTCTCTTCTTTCATACTGTTTCTTTCTTCGTCATTCTCTCTTTTCGGTTTCTCATCCTATGTTTCACTTTAGTTTGCATTTTTGCAGTGCTTGAGCTCCAATGTTGGCTCTTGAATTCTATAGTTTGTTTCGGGTGGTTTCAACTCGTCACAGTCAAGAAGTAACATTGTGGAGAAACTGGCTGATGTACACCTTAGTTGTGACCTTGGAAACAGCAGTTGACAATACAGACTCCCACAAGATCTACATAGTGGCTCTTGAACTCCTTTTGATTAAATAACAAGATCCTCCTCAGCAGATGGAGTTGTCATTTGTGCCAACTGCAGTGTTCAAGGTGAAGAATCAGCGCTTGGTTTCGACATTAAGACGTTGTGGAAGAAAAGTCTTGAGAGTGCTCAGAAAATGGAAATGTAATCCCTAACAACTGGTTTAGCCTAGCTGCTTTAATTTGCATACAAATAACACAACTTTAGATTTTCAAATTGCGTGCAGTGCATTCACCAATAGTCTAATTCTGTGTGTAGGTGTTTTATCAATCTTGCTAATTGAAGATATAATGCGTACAAACTCTGCATTAATATTTCTAAAAACAGCGAGACCTTTAGTGTATATTTCATGGAGTTTTGTATTAAAACAGTGTTTTTCACTTGGTTGCGTGTTTTTTATAACTTTAGGGAAAGAGTGAGGAAAGAAGGCAGCAAATGTGACTAAATGTGATGTAAATAACACTTAAACAGCAAGATTACTTGTCTGTACATTAGCCGTAACAAGCAAGAAATGACACACGATGAGGGTGTTTGTATCTGTGTGTTTACATTCAGGTAAACCCCTGACTGAACTTAGCACTCACCAGAGACTCCAGTTCTCTCTCTTCTTTCCCTCTCGTCTTCGGATCGCTGCTGCAGTCAGGTTGACAAATGGCAGTGAAGATAAATCCACTTTTGAATCCTAAAAGTTAAAAAGTAATGTCTGAGCTCTCCTGCAAGTAAACTGCTCTGATACTGGACATATCTTAACATGCTGACTTGTTTCGTGTCTGTGTACTACTCCAGGTGCCTTGCTCTCCGGGGACGAATAAAGTCTTTTGAATTAAACTGGATCAGAACAGAATCCTATGTGTCTTCAGGTGTCTATTCCTCCAGAAGGTCTGGCTCTGCATCTGACTTTGTCTTTAAGAGCTAGCCTGCTCTGCCCTCCCCAAAAAAATGCTTGGCAAATGTCTTTTGTTTTGTTTTGTTTTGAGAGAGACCCCTAGTGGCAGAAATCACATATAGAGCGTTTAAGTTCTGTAGGAAACAGATGCTTCCAAATACCATGCATGTGAGTGAGAAATTCCAATCGTGGTGGAGGTTTGTGACCTGTAAAAACAAAAGTCAGAGTTTACTTGTTTTATCTTACACTTTGAGCTTACTGAATGTTTTATCTTCCACCATCTCTTCCTAAACCTAACCACGTAGTTTGATGTTATTTACAGATTAATTAGACTGGGTTTCCATCTGCTGAAGATCATGTGGTGTGATTGAAGGCTACAGAACAGCTGCTAAATGGACCTTGCAGTGAGACTGTTTTATTAACAATAGAGAGGCATTTAATCAATTTCTGTTTGACCACTTTAGTGTGAAATTAACAGTTAAAGTTCACCTCTGGTCAAAGTACTTTGTGTAGAAAACAGCTAGCCAGTATCAGAAGGTTCATACTCTTCATTGCTGTCAGAACAGAACAATGAGCTGGCACATAGGACTGTGTTTTTCAGCGGTTTTTGGAGGTGTGAAATCCTGTTTATAGGTCCGTTCATAATCACATGAGGGGGAAACAATGCTGTTCAACTCCAAAGTTGGAAAGACTGGCAAAACCAGCACTAGTTAGACCCAAATCTGGACCTCTTCAACACAATGAGAGTGTCAATACCTGTTAAAGGAGCAGTAAATCTGACTAGTTGCTCTGCACTTTCCCTGCTATTAATAGATCTGGACCAGCAGCCGAAAAACTTTTTCTGGGCTCTTATTGCAGTTTTAACCCTTAAAATGCGTTTGATCATGGTAAAGGTAAGATTTTCCCATAAGGGCAGTAGTCTGATGTGTAGAACATCTGCACTCAAGGCCAGTTCTTCAGTGGACAAGCTGCAGCCTGTCATCAAAGTTTTTTCCAAAGTCACTTTGCCTTGCAGTTTTAAATCAAATTATGAAAAGTCACTCTAACTCTAATGCCTTTTTGGGTTTTCTCCAATCACTGTCCCCATCTTCACCTACTCATCCTGAACAGGAAATGTCCCAGAACAACCTGACGCCAATTAAATTACCAGAGAGATCACTGGCAGTAAGTCAGAATTGCTTTTGGTGGTGCATCTTTGGGTCTGTCTGGGTAAAAGCACACCACACAACCTATATCTGAAGTGTTTGCTGTGTCACAGTGAGGACTTACCTTTAACTGCTGACATATGGAATGCATTACATATCTCTCATGGAATGTTGAATGGTAGCATTGTGTTGATCTTGTAGTTGTTGAAAGGCAGGTAGTGTAACTAACACCCTGTGATATTTTGTAGGTCACCGTTTCTTGGAATGCTGATGAAGGTTGTCAGTCATCCAGGTCGTAGTAGCTCTAAGTGCTTTAACTTAGGCAGCTGGACTTTTTTCAGTTCCCTGATGCGATTCACCTCTGATCCAAGAGGCTTCTAACAGCTAACTAACAGGAGGGGATGGGCATTTCACCAGCAGTTTATGTTGTCTGTGGCCTGCTTTACTAGTCCTGTCATAGCCATGTTTAATTTTGAAACCAATATGTTGCCTTTTTTCTTTTTTTAAAAAGTAGTGTATCCTTTGTAGATCAGAAAATCTAAAGCAGGAAGCACAATATGAACGAAGGCCTAAGATCAATTACTGCAAGTTTTGTATTGTGATGTCCTTTTTCTCTAATCCAACATTTGAATACGTACGTCACTCCCCATGTAGTGACGTACGAACCTAATCTTGTGTGTGACTTTTATTGAGACTTATTTATGTGAGCTGCACAGAACTGTTCATGAATGTTATTTGGTGCTAAGGAAGCAGATTTTCAGAGAAACCATGATAAAAAAGTTGCTATTCCAAATGTGATTTTCTCGATTGGATCACCATTCAATCAAAAAAAAAAGTTATATAATTTACAAATTGCTTGATTTGTATGACCAACACAAAATCCAAAGATATTGAGTTCAGTATCAATGGAAACTAAAAAAACAGCCACCTATTATTAAAGTAGTTTTTTTTAATCTATATATTGTTTATGTAAAATGGGAGTGTTTACAGACTGTACTGTCTGAAAGGGGGTATACAGACAGACAGGTAGTCAGGTATCTTGGGGGAAAGAGGAGAGACGACAGCTGGCTGTGTGCCAGTAATGTCATTAACACTGTTAGTAATACTGCACTCAAAGTAATGGATGCGCACTCACGCACAAACTTTCTCACTTTTGAGCTGATATTCCAACTCCGAAAGAAGAGCACAGCATCCATTTATGCGTTTTTATAAATAGAAGTTGGTCACACAAGCAGATTATTATACAAACTGACTGCATTAGGTGGAGTGTGTGTTCTTCCTCAGCACGTTAAATGTTTTGTGCCTGATCCACACCATCAAACTGGAGCAGCAGTATTAGTGTGTCAGCTTTTGTTCCTCTTTCATATTTTCTCTCTGTTCGACTTGTTGCAGGCTTGATATGGTTTTTGTTCCTCGGTGGGAATAAGTGCAGCCTGAGTGACAGGGTTTTTTTCGCGGCCTCCCAAAGATATGAATGTGCCCTCATTGTATTTTAAAGCGGTTCAGTTCAAACACTCCACCAAATGGTTTAATCAACGCTGCGTGTTCATGTGGCCCAGTGATTGAAATTTGATTTTGGACGGTGTTTTGGGGATTTTTTGTAAACTCAGGAATGATTATGAGTCACCACAGCCTGCCTGAGGTCAGTCATTACATCACATTGATGATGCTAAAGACAAAAAAATATAATTTATTGTCAGTCAAAAGCTACTGATGCATTACACAACACATTTTGGATTATATTGTGAAACTGGCCCCGCCTCTGTATGCCTAAACTAAAACAAATGGAATACTTTTGATCGTTAGACCCTGGAAATTTGCACGTTTGTACGTTTCCAATGATTTTTAACGTTGTCAGACTTTATTGAATTTAGGAACACCGTATTTTTAAGGGTCAAACTACTAAGTATCTTATGTTGGTATCTATACGAGCATTTATTGGATCCTTGCCAAAAAACTTCCAAGCAAAGAATCTCTGTCTCTCTATATCTCTCTTACATGAAATCAAGGGGAACCTGACATAAACAAATTTAGAGATTAGCATGGTGCAACAACTTTCTTTAGCTGCGCTTTGCAGTGAGAAAAAAAATAAAAGCAGAAAGTTAAACGAGTCTTGATGAGTGAGGATTCTTCAGGATGCCTCTCTTATTGGTTGTTGTGGTCCAGCTCAGAAAGTACCTGCAGTGAATAGTGAATAATTTTTATGTTATGATGGCAATTTTTGTGCTGAATTTTCTATTTGAATTGTTATTGACCCATGAAATGATTCTCATTCATGCTACAAACTATATTTGTTTAATCTCGTCAAAGTTTTGTCACACTGTTATGCAAGACTGGCTGAAAAAACCATCAACATCAATTTTTAGAGGAGCCCTCAAGTTAGTTTGCCGTAGGCCTTGTTGGCACAGATCTCATGACAAGTTGCCAACTGTCAGACAGACAATGTGTCTGTGTGTGTTTGCAGCTTATAGGCAACGTCTGCTGCAGTGTTCAGCTGAAGGTTTGGTGAAATCGTTGGACACAGTTTGGTTTGTGTCATACCCGAAGCTAAATGAGTTCCATGTGCCAATCCTCATTCCTGTCCAGCTCTGACAGAGAAACAACATGGAACAAAACAAGAGAAAAAACCTGACTTTCAGCTCCCGCCCCATCATAACAACTTCTCGTGGAATAATTGCCGTGTTTTGTTTTCACCAGCTTGACAACAGGAAATTACAGAGAACAAGATGTTCCTCTGTGGTTATAGCTGTGCCAGTGCCAAGCCTGAGCAATGCTGTGACAAGAACTTTATTAACATTTTTACTGCAATAATTACAAGCGGATTATTTCCGCATCTCTTCGTTGCTTCTCTTTCGGTGGTTTGTTTGCATGATAATTAGCATTCTCACATTGTGATGATTTTACTCTACTGTGTACAACTAAACTGGTTTGTGTGTGTGTGTGTGTCTGTGTGTGTGTGTGTGAGTGAGGGAGATGCAGGTCAAGCAGTTTGACGATGCAGACTTTTTGGCCTTTATCAGCACCATGCATGTGTGTGTGCATTAGGAGTGTGTTTGGCCTTGGTGTGTCAGCTACACAGTGGAATATTCCATTAGACGTGTGGGCTGGGTTCAGACTTGAACATCTTGCTCCTGTACGTGTCTGTGCAAGCAACAGTGACCCTTTTGGCTTGTTGTCAAACCTGTTTGTGTTTGTTTCAAGATGAATACCTCAGTTGTTATTTATTTGTGCATTTAGCTGCTTTAAATCGGCTGTCATGTGTGTTCATAATGAAGTTGAAGCTAATTTAGAGGCAGGTTTAGGGTCGTGTTTTTGTTCTGATCAGAGAGACGTAACAGACAGCATGTGGTCAAACCGATGTCTGCAAGGAAAACAAAAAAGCACACCCACACACGGTGCATTGAGAGGATCTATATCGCCTCCTCACACGCTCTCTTTTAGATTTTTTTCTATCTCCTGTTTGGCTCACTGCTCCCTTGTGGGTAAAGGCCTCAGGGGGCTATAAGGGGGAGGAGACGCACAAACGAACACACACAAGCAGAGTCCCCCACCCCAGGCAGGATGCAAGTAGGGGGTGCTGTAATGTGATGTTGGGTAGGGGGTACTGTAGTCAGAGGGGGCACAAATGAGGTTTGAGGCGGTGCGTTTCAGTCCTCTGTGTGTGTGTGTGTGTGTGTGTGTGTGTGTGTGTGTGTGTGTGTGTGTGTGTGTGTGTGTGTGTGTGTGTGTGTGTGTGTGTGTGTGTGTGTGTGGTTATGTGGTGAGGGTGACACACAGCCAGTAACGTGACTCCAATGTAGAAGTAGGCCAAGGCTGCTGTCAGCAGCTTGTCAAACCCCTGACTGCATTCAGATTCAAAAATTCAGACCTGCAGGAGTTAACAACAACACAGCTTTGTTTTTTTACATTAGAAATCTGTGATTATTATTTGCTGCCATGCTACTTCTGGGAGGAAAACAAAGTATCTGGGTCAGAAGATTACATAAAAATGAAACTAAATTTATGAGACACCAAACACTACATTGACATCAGCTGTCTAGACAGGCTCAGATCAGCAGGATTAAATTAATAGTCCATGTTTGCATGTGTGGCCTCTGTGTCCAGGACAGTCTGCTCTTGCTAACAACGGAATACTTGTAAACACTATTTTCTATATAGGATCTTGTCATCTTCAATCTGTCCCAACATGGACACAGAGATGCTATTTTTGGTTTAGCCTCAAAGTGGGAAAATAAGTTAGCTGGCTAAAGGAAAGCTCAAAGTCAGTGAAGATTGGTCTTGTAAAAGCAACATGGGTTAGCTCACTATGGGTTTGAACTGACTTAGGTGCTGTATACTGTATGTGGGCCAGTCAGACTGCTAACTAGCTAACTGAGCTATAAATAAACGCAAGGATGAGTGGGCTATTACTAGCTGCAAGCTAGCTGACACACCACACAGCAGAGTCCTCGCTTCTCCAATAACTTTTCCAAAGTTTAGCAAGCATAACTAACAAAATGTCTTGAACCTGTTTCGTAAAAAAACCCAGAAAAAATAGGCCTGAGCCACATTTGGTCCTAACTGACATCCAGACCTGATTCAACCATTGAGTAGTCTTGACTTCATTAGGGAATACGAAGAGGCTTGGCCAAGTTTAACAACAATGGATCCCTGTGCTAGCTTTGCTGTGGTTGAAAATTCATGAATAAAAAACATAATATGGGTCTCTGCTTTGTGTCTATTCAGCATGGCTAATTTAGCTATCTAGCTTACAGCAGCAGCAGTTAGCAGCAAGTAGCAGTTACTCTGGTGATTTGTTGCCCCCTATTTGTTTTTTAGTATGGAATCGACAGGTGGCCAGTTCTCACTTATTGCACCTTTTAATTAAAAATGTATTGATTTTCTCAAGAAAGATAAATATTATTGTACAATTCTAGTACAACTGAATCAGTCCATCTTCTTTTCTGGTAGATTGAGATGTCAAAATCGGTCAACCTGTCACTGATTGACCTTCATTGACCACAGACTGAGAAACAATGTCGCACTCTTGTCTTCTTGTCATTTCATCAGCCGTGGCGGCAAAAGTGTGAAGCGAGGGAACTTCTATTTTGAGAGGAGGCAGCTGAGAGGTTCAGGTGAGGCTACGATTGGAGATTAATTTAGCGCTGTTAGGGTGTCAGGGGGATAAAACCGAGTCAGTGGAAGAGGTCCATCCTCTCTCACAAATGTTTTAATGCATGCTTGTGTGAAAAAGAGTACATGTATGTGAACAGCAGGTATATTATGTCATATCTATACCAGTCAGTATAGTGATATAAGCCCTGTGGTATGAGTAAGGGATTTGTCATTGACGCTAGTGCACGTTGATACACATGTGCCCCCCTCTACCCCCATGCTCTCTGCACTGCAGCAGCACTGCACCATAATGCACACATCCAGTCACTGTTTACCTCACTCACCCCCTCCTCTCCCTTTCACTTTCTAGTGCTTATCCCGCCATCTGCTTTCCAAAGCGTGGAATATGGTTATATTTCATGGGAATATCACCGACAGCATGGGAACAGTGAAGTGTTTTTGTGCATGCGTTGCTTTTGCAGGGCATCCTGTGAGCTTACATGTTTCTCTGTGGGTGTAGATGTCCTGAAACTGTCTTCTGTGCTGCCAATTATTCATGTGTGAGTGTGAGTGTGAGTGTGTGTGTGTGTGTGTGTGTGTGTGTGTGTGTGTGTGTAAGAGACAGGGAAAGAGTATGCAACTAAAGACTGAAGAGTCTCTGTACTCCAGTCACTCCAACCCCGGGAAAAGACATCTGTCAGTGACATTTAGCAGAATTTCTTCTCTTTCGCGGACGCACATACACACGCGCACACGCGTGCACACACACACACACACACACACACACACACACATGCATGCATGCCACAGACAAAGGTGTGTCTGTGGTTTTGACATCAGGCGTCCTGGACTCTCCTGTACTTTTACTTTTTTATCCAGTTAAGAATGCCTGACGCACTTTTATTTAATTCAGTACAAGCTACATGTTATTCAAAATTTATATAGCATCATAGTAACTTTATACAAAAGCTATGTATCAGATTTTAGAGAGTAAAGGAAAAGGAAAAATACAATAACATTATACTATAATATGTTAACTTAAAGGACCAACAGTACAAATGACAACATTAACAGGACAAGAGGAGAGAAGAAGAGTTCGCCAGTTAGCAGATGGTCGTCATATACGCTTCCACTGTAATGAATGAAACTGGCTGTTGCGTATGTAGAGGTCCACTCTACAAGTGTTAGAATAGGCAAGTCTTTATCTAGCTGAAATGAGGTTGATTCTTTTGTGGGGTTTCCCCCCAAGAAACAAGATTCCCCTGACACTATTCTGCAGGCAAAGGCACCCTTGCTGCATCCTGTGTTTAGTAGATTGTTGTGATTAGTTAAAAGAATTATAAGCAAGGCAAGTTTTTCTGGCTACATGAGCGAGGTCCATGCTAACATGACAAGCCCGAGCCAGTGGCTCTCTGCTGTCACAATCGCTACCTGGATTTCACAAATGAAAGCGTATATATTGCAGCAGTCTCACATACAGTAAATCTTGAGATATATCCACTGTAAACACACTATACCATCTGGTGTAATCTGACAGTAAAAATACTAAAGAATTGTTTAAATGCTCCATCATGAGTCAATGAAAAGTAGCTTCTTGTTTGACCAGACTCAGCTGAAATGTTTGCTAATAGAGGGCTGACATCTTATAACTCCCTGCGGCAATTTAGAAAACCAGATTAGATTATTTTCCAGTGTCTGTGCCTCTGATGTGAACCTATCTGCTCTACCTAAAGGGATTTCTTGGATTTCATGGGCGCTTCGAGCGTAGGGATACTCCCAAATCGAACTGAGTACAGCGCCGGATCAGGTCATTGGGTCTCGCCTTTGCTTGAAAAGTTGTAGTCTAGTGTCTCTCTCAGGGTAACAAAATCCTCCTCTCTTTATTTTCATTCACTGTCTGCCCCTCTTTCTCTCCTTTTCTCTTTCACACACAAACACGTCTAACACACAAACATCCATAGGCGGCAGCGGTACGAGAACTTGATCCTGACGTCTTCGGCCTTGTAATCTATATGCTGCTCCGTATGGGTCAGTGCTGTTGTTGGCAGAGTGTTCTCGTGCCTCGCTGTTGTGTGACACCAATACTCATGTCCAGATACAAATTGATGGAATAGTGACGGGGTATTAGAAGTCAGAGGACATGATCTTGACACACAAACAAACAGCAGCACATCCAGGGGCTGCACTGAAAGAATATTGTCATTAATAAGCATTTTCTAGATTGATCGTTTGGTCTAAAAAATGTCGGAAAAGTATTAAAAAATAGCCAAAAAGATCTCAAAGATATTAAATTTACAATGATATAAAACAGTTAAAAGCATAAAATCCTTACTTTTGAGAAGCTTAAAAGGAGAAGTGAATTAATGATAAAATTAATAAACTATAAGCTTTAAACTGCATATTCAAGTTTAACATCTACATCTGGAGCTTTAGTGTCTTCTTCCTTTTGCTGTTGATCATGATTAAAGATTTCATTATTTGCGAATTAGATGTTTACAGGGCTGCACAATGAATTGAAATTTTTCTGCAATTGCAACGTGTCGTAGTTGGAATCCAACCAATTTTATGATAAAGATACAAATGTGTGACAAAACAGCATTATAATTAAGTACCAAAATGCTGCAGAGATGCCCTGGCCTTCAAATCTTCTTCTCCAGATGAAAGAATCCAGTATTTTTGTATTGTTATTTGGCCACATGACAAGTTTGAATAAGTTTACCTTGGCTCTGGGATATTTTTACGGCCATTTTTCACAGTTTTCATCAGATCGATTGTTTAAGACAATATATATACAGTTTGCTCTGAACATTGTCACTTGGTCTAAGACGACTGATAAGATGGCGACACCTACAACAGCCCACCCCGCAGGACTGAAACATGTCACCGACAGTATCAGTTAGTCAGAACAGTTATACAAGAGAACATGCCAAGCATTTTACAATGCATGTCACTGCTTATTTGCAGATGGACACCTCGTCCCATACATGATCAGGCTTGCAGCAGACATGAGACTGTTTTCTCATGTTACCTGTTTTCACGTAAGAGTGAGACAGAAGAAGAAATGGAGAGGGTCAGAAGCAGTGAGAAAGAGGGAGCTTGGCCTGATTTCATGCCAGTGTCGCAGGTAATCTGGTCTGTGGCACAAGAATAAACACTCACTAAAATAGACCTGGGCTGTGTGTGTTCAGAGTGTGTGTTTTCAGAAGTAGAAAGCTTGTGTGTGTACAGGCATCCCCTTTCCCTCCCTCCTGCATATTGTCTGTCTGCGTCTTTTATATTTTCTCTGTCCATCTGACTTACTTTATTTTGACTTTATTTGACTGTTTTCCAGCTGTCTCTCCCTCCCGCCCTTTTGCTTCAACCCCATCCTCTGCGTCTCTCCTCCACCCTCGCCTCACCTTCCCCTCTCTCCTTCTCTCCTCTCAGACTGTACGTTGTTTGGGTTGGCTTCCACAAACGCCGAGGTGTAATTCAATATAAGCCGAGCTCGTGTTACGGACACACACATGCACAAACGCACAAAGACAGAAGGACAACTGGCGCTACATGTATATGGACCGATGATTGGATAGCATTGTGTGTGTCTGTGTGTGTGAGTGTTTTGTAGGAGTTGTAGATGCAGGCCAGATTGTGCTGTCAGCTGAGAGAACGACAGCAGCGCCTCCGCTGAAGCCTCATCTGTTTACTTTGACCTGTTCCTTTAAAAGTCGCAACTTGTTGCATATTCTCAGTACAGAGCCACATATTTTCACCACATACAGACTCACTAGGAATAGATCTGCAGCAGGTACTCAAAAGTGATGGGTCGCATTTTAATTCTTCTGCAAACTTTCCAACCGGCCTCAAACTGAAATGTTTCACCGTCAGTTCAGCAGAGACGGTCCTGACATGCCCAAGGCCAAAAAAACAAAATTCTGTTAATGACCCCTTCTATGAGCTGCCATAAGATGTAAACCCCCAAATGGTCCCTCCTCAAGCAGTCACTGCGGAGCACTCAGCGATGTGAAAAACCTCTAAATCTTAGACTTAAGGGTCGGCTGCTAAACAGAAAGACCAAACCAACAAGTAACTAACATAGTAACAGAGTACTAACCGAGTAACTAAAGGTAATGATGCTGATTCAGCTTCCAACTCTCTGATGTTGCAACTGCGTGACCATGAAATGAGTGGCGATTTAATCAATTAGTCACTTTTAGTACTTCCACTTTCAACTTTCATTGAGATGTGAGGTTTGTGTTTGTCTAATATGACATAAACCTGAATATTACAAGGTGTTTGGTTGTTGATAATGTGAATTTCATGGATAATTTTTCTGGTTATAGACGATTACTGTGCTTATTATCGTCTTGATAATGCGATGAATCAGTGATTGAAATAATCTCATGTTGCAGCTCTAATCACAATTCAGAGCTGATGTCACTTTGACAATAAAACTAATGGCCCATTAAATGAAGGAAACCCTTTAATAGCGTGAACTTTAATGCTTTTGGGCTGGGCATATTTTAACTTGTTGGGTATCAATCAAATATAAGTAACGGCCGCTCATTTTTCATGTTCAACACAACATTAATGTGTGTACCACCCGACAAACCAAACCCATAATTTCAACATCTCCTCCCTGCCTGGATGTTCCCGTCATTCCTGACTTAATCACAACTTACAGTTTGTTCCCGTGTCACTGAAACATTTGGAGACCGCTGGTTAGCCCGATCTGAACATTTTGTTGTTGTTGTGACACATCTCGCTGTCACATGGTGTTCTCATCCTGGTGTTCTGCCTGCAGTGCCCTCTAATTTTAAGAAAATTTAGATGATAATTAGCGTGTGTTTGTTCGGTATATATGTGTGCTTGTAAAGGAGAGTGGCTGTTATGTAATGCGCTGCAGCGTTTGAGGTCAGGTGGGGAGTATGTGGCTGTGTGTGTGTGTGTGTGTGTGTGTGTGTGTTAGGATGAAATATTCATGACCATCTTGAGTGCATGGTGAATGTTAATGGGGACACGTGAGAGTGCTGAAAACAGAGTAAAGAGATGGAGAGTGGAACCAGGAAGAAACAGGCGGAGAGATAAATATTTTTGACCTTCGCACTTTTCCATCTGTCCGTCTGTCCTTGCTTTCCAAACTCTCCTCCATCCCTCCTCCCACCTTCCACTTGCTCAAACCCTCCTTCCTTTCCTCCGTCCTCCCTCTCTCTCATTTTGTTTTCTTTCTCAGTCTCTCCCTAAGAGGCTTGATGAGGGTCTTAGCACTGTTATGATGTGTGTGTGTGTGTGTGTGTGTGTGGTTCACGTGGCAAGCATTAGTGTGTGTTGGGTGTGACGAAACGTGCCGTCTCCACGGGCTATAATCCAGCGGCCCGCTGCACACACAAAAACAGACACTTTGGAATTTACCACTGTGGGGAATCGTACTGAACATCCACGCCGTCTTGTTTCTCTCTCTCTCTCTCTCTCTCTCTCTCTCTCTCTCTCTCTCTGTCTCTCTCTCTCTCTCTGTCTCTCTGTGAGGTTGTTATTAGCCGAGGACTTTCACGCCTTCTCCTCTTCCTCGACGTCTCTCTCAGTTCTTCTCTGCACACACACAAGCCCTCTGTTTGTGTGCTTTCATCCTCCCCGTCCAGTTTCAAAGACTGTCCGAATGTCTGCAGGGAGGAATCATGTGCTCAAACCAATTAAGCTGTTTAAAATGGACTCTTTTCATAGGAGAGAACACGTGTGTGTCTGAGTTTTGATGTTAGCATGTCGATCACACACACACACACACACACACACACACACACACACACACACACACACACACGCGCGCGCGCGCGCGTGGTTACTTCTGTCTTGACCTTATAGAGTCGTGTGATGTAGGTAGTTTTGGTTTAATTTGTTCAGGTTTTTCAGTCATTAGTGACATTTCCTCCTCCAACAATAAAGGTGACTGGACTTGTTTCTGTGTTGCTCACAGGCTTGAATCAACCAAGCATTCTATACCGTCATGCATTGCGCTGGAGGGAAAACAAATGACCTGACCGGTGTCCAAAACTGTTTTTCTTTTTCATTTGGAGTAGTGAGTGAGTGGGTGATTTCCAACCCAACCACTGTTTAAAAAGTATTTCTCACGTGTGAACACCACAAACATGATAACACTCACCCCTACTGAATTAGGGTGGAGGCAAAAATCTCACAACTCTTACAGTGTGAAATATGTGGGGCACCCGATAGAAAATGTGTTTAGCACAAACAAAGATCTTCACTGAACGTAATGCTACACTAAATACATAAAGATGAGAAACAGGTAACAGCAACAAATATGATCCACAACAAACTATGGGGAAAATCGTGCCTCATAAATATGTTGTAATACAAAAAAAGTGAGTACATTTGACACAAAGAACTGTACCAAAAAAGACCTGGACTGGCCTTGAGTGAAATTTTGTGGGTTGCGTCGTGTTTCAAGCTTGTCAATCTTTCTCCAGACAGCATTGATAAAAATCAATTAAGAATTTTAAAAAACACAGGCGGCATGTGATGTGTACGGAAGAGGATTAGGGCCACACATGAATTTTTTTTGTAGTTCTGACTTTAAAGTCAGAATTCTGAGATTAAAGTCAGAATTCTGAGAAAAAAGTCAGAATTCTGAGAAAAAAGTCAGAATTCTGAGATTAAAGTCAGAATTCTGACTTTTTTCTCAGAATTCTGAGATTAAAGTCAGAATTCTGACTTTTTTCTCAGAATTCTGAGATTAAAGTCAGAATTCTGACTTTAAAGTCAGAATTCTGAGATTAAAGTCAGAATTCTGACTTTAATCTCAGAATTCTGAGAAAAAAGTCAGAATTCTGACTTTAATCTCAGAATTCTGACTTTAAAGTCAGAATTCTGAGATTAAAGTCAGAATTCTGAGAAAAAAGTCAGAATTCTGAGAATAAAGTCAGAAGTCTGCACATGTAAATTTTTTTTTAGTTCTGACTTTAATCTCAGAATTCTGAGAAAAAAGTCAGAATTCTGACTTTAATCTCAGAATTCTGACTTTAATCTCAGAATTCTGAGAAAAAAGTCAGAATTCTGACTTTAATCTCAGAATTCTGAGAAAAAAGTCAGAATTCTGACTTTAATCTCAGAATTCTGAGAAAAAAGTCAGAATTCTGAGAAAAAAGTCAGAATTCTGAGATTAAAGTCAGAATTCTGAGAAAAAAGTCAGAATTCTGACTTTAATCTCAGAATTCTGAGAAAAAAGTCAGAATTCTGACTTTAATCTCAGAATTCTGACTTTTTTCTCAGAATTCTGACTTTAAAGTCAGAACTAAAAAAAAAATTCACATGTGGCCCTAATCCTCTTCCGTAGATGTGCATCAAAACATCCACAGATAGAGTTTTTCTGCAGAAGCCTGCTTTTTATCAGTATGTTTGACCTCAGGATCAGTTTATCCTGCCTCCTCACCGCTTCTTAGACTTCTTCTTGTGTCAAGTGATGCACGCTAATTAAATTGATTTGACACCGCTTACAGGGAAGTACACACCTGTATGACTCAGCTGAGATACTTGCGGGAGAGGAAAAATCCAGTGTTGCTTCATGTTCATTTATAGAAAAGCTCAATACATGCGTGAAAGTTGAATTTCTGTTTCTAACTTGTTTTTTTTTTTTTCATTTTTCTCTCCCTCTCTTTTCCCAACCTTCTCCACTCTCACCGCTCCTCCTGACCAATGGGACGCCTGCGTTGTGACTCGTTGCTTCTCCACCTGCTGGCTTCTTTACTCCAGATTGATCAGCCATTCGATGGGGATTTTCAGAGGAGCTCCACCCACCTTCGCCGCCTGCCCTCCTCCTCCCCCCTCCCCCTCTGGCCTCTTCTTCACCCCCGCCCTCTCCATCATCCAGCCCTCCATCCAGCCCTCTAAACACAAAATGACTCTGGAACTCACCGAATGGTCTTCTATATGGATTTTCACTGCCTGTAATAGACAGTAAGAAAGAAAAGAGGGGATAAAAACCTCAATGACAAAAAAGCCATAAACATACACACCACACACACACACACACGCACGCACGCACGCACGCACACACACAGACACAGACACACACACACACACACACACACACACACCTGACACACACAGAAAGAAGCAAATGCACAAACTCACTCTTGGAATGTACCGCTCACTCTTCCTGTGAAAATTCAACTGCTTCCGTTATACTTCTGGATCTTTCTACAAGCCTTTGGAAAGCCAAAGTCTGGGGGAACAAAGGAGGATTAAAACGTGTAGAAGCTGCAGTGTTTTTTGGAGGACAACTTATGTAGAGGACAAGTGATTGCTGATTGTTTTTGCTCCATTTTTTAGCGTCCGCAGCCTTTTTGATTTTAGCACGACCTCTGTTATAGTTCTATTTATGTTTGAGTAGATTTAATACTATATAGCCAGAAAGTTACAACCACAGGTTGCAGTTTGTAGCCTGTAACGATTGTGTTTACGTCACTACAAGTTTTAAAGTAACAACACATACTTCAAACGAGTAGTTTGTTGGCGCTGGTAATTTCCTTTTGGTTGCTACAAGTTGTTCTCAGATTTGGTGCGGTTGTTTTCTCGTTGCGTGCATGCCCTCCGCCATGCCTCCCCAGAACGCAGAGGCTGACGCTATGCAGGTCGGATCTGTGGTGGGCGGGGTGAATGCCAAAAACTCGACGACATCAGGGTCGGACGAGGAGAAAGCTGGAGCAGGAGGCGAGACGGATGGATCGGGAAACGGAGGAGGCGGAGGAGGTCGAGGAGGGGAGGAGTCGGCGAGCGAGGGCTCGATTGAAGGCATCCCTTTGAAGAGATGGGTGATGCACGGGGCCGTGATGTTCGGCCGGGAGTTCTGCTACGCCATGGAGACGGCGCTGGTGACGCCCGTACTGCTGCAGATAGGTTAGTGAAGAGTCCACGCGCACAGGTTTACCACATACATTCCGCATTTGCATAAAAACACAGGTGCAGCACATTAAAGCAAAGACTTCATGACATATAAAGTCTGAAACACCTTGGAAGCGATAAACTTGAAAACTGAAAAAGCTACAAACAGTTAAACTTTTCTGTGGCTGTCAAACTGGGGGACACAGAGCCTCTGTGTGGATGAATGGATCTAAAAAGTTCAATGTTGATACAGCATCCGAGGTGGAAAAGTCACAGATATTCTTCTCCCCCTTTTTTTGAAAAGAGAAAATGCTTCCAGTGGAGACCCTGAAACCATCTAGTTGAGGAACTGTCCGCTTATTATTAAGTAAATGAAAAAACTCAAAGTGACTGTAAACATAATACAGTTTGTAAGCAGGTACAGGGAGTCTTGTTGTTTGTCCTTAAGTTGTTCTGGCATGAAAGGAGACACCTTGGTCCCTAAATGTATCCCACCTCCTTTTCACCTTGTTCAGACGGACCTCCACTGCATCTGCCAGGAGATTAACTCGCTTTCACACGCAGGACACACACACGCACACGCACACGCACACACATGCACACGCACACACACACACACACACACACACACACACACACACACACACACACACACACAGACGGACAGATGCAGTGAGTGTACTGTCATTCGTCATTGACAGTCTTTGAGATTTTGCCAGTCCAATTTTGTCTGGAGTTACTGGAGCCCTGAGGAGAGAGATGAAGAGGGTGCGAGGAGGGTCAAGGAGGAGAGGAGGGAGGGAAAAAGAGAAGAACATGAGCAGAAAGGGAGGGAGATCTCAAAACAGCCATAACCTTGTGTGTAATTCAAAGTCACTTCCTATGTAAACCCCCCCCCCCCCCCCCCCCCCTCGCTCTCTCTCTTGCTTCCTTTGCTCTGTAAATCTCTCCTTCTCCCCACAGTGGCATAGTGTGATCTCCTAGCTTACATAACGGAGGCGCACATGAGTGGCAGGTCACTGCTCGTATAAAGTTGTTGTCTGGTCTCTATAAAGCCTGTTTAGAGGAGCCTATTAAACAAACTGCTAACAACTCAACAGCTCTCTTCCTGTCAATATCAGTATGGATTTTAAATGCCCTGGTTTGACAAGTACAACATATTTACGATGATTTGCCGGCTAGCCATTTGTGACTTAAGGGATAGATGGACCGATACTGGGGAGCAGTTCTCGTAGTGCTAGAAGCCATCCTGTGTTTGTAACTAGCGCTGACTAATAGCCAATAATTTACAGTGGAGTTAACACACAGTAGGACTGAGTGTTTCTGTTCAATGAATGTGACAAGTTTACACCAAATAAATGTATTGAAGTACTAGCTGAAACCAGTTTAGAGGTAGAAGTAATTTTAAGTTTTGAGTAACACATGCATCTGTGTACATTTTATCAATCTTCTGTCAGAGTTGTCTTCAGGACAGAAGGACTGAGACAACTGAGACTTTATTTACTGTAATTTTTCTTTAACTGTTGAGCGATACGCCTCATGCTGCTTCCACTTATCAGTGATCAGCGGTCGGCCCCCAAAATCCTGAACGGACCACCACTACTGATATGGGGAGTTAACCCAATCATGTTGGGCTAATTGATTGTTGTTCAGTCTGATATTTCATGCCGACCAAAGGTAGAGAGAATTGCCTCACATCCAAATTAATTTGGATTGCACTCAGAAGATGGCAGACCCCCAAAAATAAAGTCAAGCTGTCAAGACAACTAGTGCAACATATTTGAGTTGCATAATAGTTTGTTGTATATTAGGAGATCCTGACAGTCCCTGAAATGTGACAAGATACAGAGGGTCTGCTCAGATTTCCGCCTCCTGTGGAGCAGGAGTATCCCAACACTAACAGCGCAAACATTGTGGGTACAGAAAGCAGCAATATGTAGATATATTACGTGGTTGGATAATGCCCTGTGAATCCAATTAGAGGGTTATGTTTCCCGGAGCCTCACCCCTTTACCCAACCATGACCCAAACTTATCCACAAAGGTTTGTTTTGTGCAAATTGTAACAGACAAACAAACAACCACGTGAGATGAAAACAGTCCCCCTCCCAACACTGTGGGCAGCGATCCAAGTTTTGGGATAACAAATATCGACCTCCCTCCATGTGGTTAATGCTCCATGCACGCTGGAGACTGACTGTAGCTACTGGAATTAGCTGGATAGCTGGTAAGCTGGCTGGTTGGCTCGCCCTGAGTGAAACCATTGTGTGTGTGTGTGTGTGTGTGTGTGTGTGTGTGTGTGTGTGTGTGTGTGTGTGTGTGTGTGTGTGTGTGTGTGTGTGTGTGTGTGTGTACTGTACCATAACCCCCACAACACTAGGGTCAGAGAAAGTGTGTGTGTATGTGTATGCAGCGGATACAGTTTGGTCAAGGAGCCCATATTTGCACAACCCGAGAGAAAGGATGAGAAACTTCTACCTTACAAGGTCTTGTGTGGAGGGCGTGCAGAGCTGTTAAGTCTCATGGCAGCAGTCACTCATACAAGGACACCGAGGGCAGGGAAATACGTAGCGAGGCTGTTGGACTAATCACATCATCACCTTTTTTTTCAAACTAGGGTTGGGAAAACAAGGGGCAAACCTTGGGGGCAATTTTCTAAAGATTTTCACCTTTTTGTGTAGTGAATAGGATTTATTGTGCACCTCGTCGAGATTTATTTAACTACCAGCCTCCTTTAAAACGTTGTCCTGAGTAAGAGCGTAACAACTTAATGCAGCTGAAAAAGAGAGACACGAGAGCGAGGACATTGAGTCAATGATGAGAAAAGGATTAAGAGAGGCGAGAAAGGGCTAGGGGAAGGAGTGAAAAAAGAGTCAGGAGGAGGAGAAGGAGAGCTTTTGAAAAGAGAGTGGACGAGAAGGAGGAGGAGGAGGAGGTGATGAGTGCAGACGGCGTGTCCAGTCGTTGTTTTTTGGTTAGCAGCTTGGCGGGTTACATAACGACAAGCTTTCTCAGAACTGAGCTCAGAGTGACACAGAGAACGCTGTTAAGTCACCACAATGCTCATTGAAGACGAACTGTCAACAAACTGACAAAATATCTCCATCTCTGCATGCAGCAGCTCCAGATTTTCAGCAGGAACAGTGGAATTATAGATGAAAATGTTCAAAATTAGGACATTCACGAGTCTCAGATTAGGGACACAAAAGCCCTTTATGGATATCAAATACCTCATACATCAGGCCACTCTTCAGAACGAAACCAAATAACAGAGTTGAATTTAATTTTACTGTAGAAGAAATTTGGGTTTGGTGGTAATAAGTGTGGTGCAGGCTTACGATGCCAAGCCATTATGCTAGAGAGTAAAACTAAATTGAATGTAGAGCGGATCATTTATTAAATTAAATTAATGTTGAGGCTCAGTAAAAATCTTGTCATTTAGTTCAAAGTTACATCCTAAAAGGCGGCTGTGAAAGGACTGCAAATGTGATGAGATATTTTCAGCTTTTCTTTGATACAAATGATCGTGTCAGTAGTTCAGATTTAAGTGTCATTTTTCTTGGTTGTAGAGCAGAAAGCGACATTATTCTTTTCCACGAGTTGAACTAATTTTATTGCACATGAAGGTACTTTGACATATTTAAAGGAAAACTACTTTCAGGGATAAACTTGATGAAAAAGTGTTTTCTTTCCAGTTCAGGTCAACTGGAGGGAACCCAAATATTCTGATTCGAGGGATTTAATCTGTGTGAAGGTGACCCACATTTTACACAATGAATCGTATTCATTATTAATCTGTTTATTTGCCTGTTTGACTAACTAGCTGTGCACGCAGCAGCAGCCATGCCACCAATGTGGTGCCCAAAGCAGTCCAGGCCTGGCAGCCCTGCAACAATGTTATCCGTCTTTGGAGGCCGTCTTGGCTTTACTAAAGGAGATTATCACAATCCAACAGGAAATGTCCTTCTATTCATTCAGGTTCTGTTCGTTCAGCTCACTGTATTAGTGTCTTGACCTTTACTTTGTTCGATTCCTCTGGATAAACCTTTCACTGTTTGACACACCACACAGCAGCTCTAACTAAGTACAGGCTGTCCCCCATGATCCTGGTGCATCTTGTCTTTTGATCATGATGGTTTTCTCAACAGTAGTCTGTGTAAGTAATCACATAGCATTTGTCTGATGTATGTGATCCAACAGAAACACAACCAGAGCTTTTATTCAACTTATACTCTTCTGCTTTCAAATGTTAGCATGTTAGCATTCAGCACAGCGGACCAGTGGCATTTTGCTAGCAACATGTAAGGCTTGTATGGATGATTCAACATGGTTAATGCCGAATCGTTTTGTCCTTTATGCATTGCTAAAGCTACTTTTATTTAATGATGTATCATCCTTACATGCTTGTATTTTGGTGGTGATGGTGAGAACAAAAAAATGATAGAAGTCCTACAGTTCAAGAAAAAGGACTGTATAACAGAAACTTCAAAGTTAAATAGTGCACCTTTGGTTACATTAACTATTCACCACACAGCTACATTAGCAATCCCGACAATACCAATAACAATACGATTTCAAAACATTGAAATACTACAACAATGAGAGGTAACAGTTTATGCAGCCTTCTACAAAATGTAGAACTCTGTGTTGCTTGCTTCATGTTATTTATTGTACATCAAAGCAACTTGATCTTGCATTGTTTATGCTAGCATGCCAGGTAGCCTAATCCTCTGAGTGATCCTATCATGTTAGCTGGTCTAATCTAGTAGATGACCTTGCAGACAGAGTAATGCAGGGTTATATAAATGACTGGCTTGATGTCACACAGCGACTACGGTAATCACCATAATCTGACCCAGTCATTCATGGGACAGAGTGGATGGAGGACAGAGTAGGCGGATTGATGGATAAAATGTTGTGTGTGTGTGTGTGTGTGTGTGTGTGTGCGAGGTAACTACAAGATAAGAGCATTTATCACGGGGCAGATGAAATCAGTAGGTGGGAAGGAATAAAACATCTACGAGATAAGTGAGAAAAGGTGAGAAATTGGAGCCAGTGACAGTGTGAATTGTATTCCTGCCAGCCAGTGAAACCTTTAACCACAACCTTTAGTCCTCACTTATACTTTAACACTTCTGCCTGTGTCTCTGCAGAGAGAGAGAGAGAAGCAAGCCAGTCCAGTCAGTTATTCAAAGCCTTTCTATTTATAGCTCTTTATATAATCGCTGCAGTAACTTTGTTCATTTATTAATGGTATCAGTGTACACACAGATGGAGACACAACAGGGTTTTTGAGAGCTGTATCTGCTAACATCACCGGTGTTTAAGTGCAGGGTGATCGGTGCAATACTGAAGCGGTGACAGACGAAGCAAACCAGTATGTGATAATCGATGCCAGTGGTTCCCAGTTTGTGGTCCATCGACCACGGGGGGGTTGTTGCGAGGGTTATGCCGTAATAAAACCTGTACACGTTACATTCATGTGTTTGTGACCTTAAGTTAATGCAGAGTCAGCAGCCACTTTAACCTTCAAGACAAAGACATATTATGTGCGTTCATGTGGGTGTCCCTGTTTTTACATTCAACAGGCGATAAGCGAGGTATGTGTGTGCTATTAGTGTAGGATATGTGAGGAATGCAGAACTGAGTATGTGTGTGTCTGTGTGTATTTGTTTGTCAGCACATTGCTCCCACCCCCTCCCCCTCCAGGGAGTTGAAAACAAACCAAAAACAAACCACCGCCGAGCTCTCAGGTGATGACGAGGGACAAAGAAACATCAGGGAAAGCAAATTCTTTAAAGCTGCAACTACCAATTCTTTTCATTATAATGTCTTTATGTTGTTGTTTTGATAAATCCATAGCAAATCAAATAATTTGCTCTTTTAGTTACTGATAGCTGAGTATTACCCATAATGTGTGAAAGATGTGGAAGACTTTACCAGTTGAATGGAGTTTGTCACTGAAATTATAAATGATTAGATGTATGAATAGTTGAGGATTAGCTAAAGAATGGAAAATACATTAAAAGCAATGAGCTGAACTGGTTTAATTAACTAATTACTGTTATACGCTGCATAACTTGAATGATGGCTGGAAGGTAAACTGCATTACTCAAATAATTACTGGGAGCTAAACTGCATAACTTGACTTAAACACATTATCAAAGAATCTTTAATAGCCAAAAAAATTGAGCCCTAATGGATCGTACTGTCTAGAAATACAAGGAATAAAGACATAATAATTTCTGTTTTCCACGTTCCACTTGACATCAGCTTATTTTGCATAAAACTACAGAACAAGTTGGAGCATGTGGTGCATTTGTCAGTGAAGCTTGGCTAGAAAATCTATAAATCCCAGCAGCACGACATGCACACATAAATGCACGTGATGTGTCTAATAGCAGCCTGAGAGAGAAGCAGTAATGGCCGGCCTCAGGGTTATTTTATGTGTATGTGTGTGTTTTAAGAAGGAGAGTAGAAAAACATCTGCTCTCTCTCACTGACGCTTATTGGCTTTGACAGGCTATAACTGAAGGGATAGACGGATGGATTCTGACGGATTAATTGTGTGCAGTTATATATCCAGCTGAAATGACGATGGCGGGAGTAATTTAAGTCCAAATGATTTGTTCGCTTCGAGTAAATTAGGGGCAGATTTTTACGAGTCAGTTAAAACAACATCTAGCAGGCAAAGTGACCAATGTCATGTTTTTTCTGGCTAACTTTGAGTCTCATATTAGAAGAGAGTAACCTGGGGACAAAATTGCCACAATAAGTGACCTCTAGCATAACAAAGAAAGGTAGTAAGTTCAGGTATTATGCTCAAAAAAGGTCCTACCATGTCATCATTTTGGATTTATAAAAGTACACTGTATTAAAGCAGCAATATGCAAGAATTTAGTTGAAAACATTTAGAATATCACTAGAATTATCAGCAGAATATGAAGAAATAACAGTTTTGGTGTTATGACATAAAGAGATACCCACTGAGGTTACCATGCTAACCGGTAGCCTGCCCTATCCTGGTTCACAGCTCACATGCTAGCAGTGTAAACATCAGCAGTCCCTAAGGAACACCAGCTACATGGCTAACTGTGCTAACTAGCTAATAGCAGCAACACTTAGCAGCAATTAGAAGATACTCTGGTGACGTTCTGCGCCCTGTTTGTTTTGAGAATACGACAGGTGGCCTATTCTTACATATTGCCCCTTTAAATAGTGTGAGGATTAGCTGCACAGATTACTGTAAGCTAAAGTTCTTACGTTTTGTGTTTGCATTTAGCCAGAATTTCTGCTCATGTTGCTGCAGTGTATCTTGGAAAAGGTTGGTAGTACAGTAGTAAATAATGCACAAGTAAATCTCAGAAATATATACAAACATTGCTCGGCGAACTCCTGGTCCTCCCTCGTTTCAGGCTGCACGTAGTTGGCCTTCTTTAACTCCAAACCTTTTAAATAACCGCGAAATGAAAAAAATGAGAAATTATTGGGAAATGCAAGTGGTGTGGATATTTTTACCATGCACGACCTTCCGCTACCAACCAAAATTCTGCCGTTTTGAATTAACCCCAGATCTTTGTTTACATCCTGTGTTTATGGTTACATAAGATTACTGACTGATCGCTGCTGATTTGCTTTATTGATTGCTACTTTGGGAGCAAAAGGGCAGTGATGCTGGTTGGAGCTTCCTGCTTTGTGATAGGTCAGCCACAGTCAGAGGCCCGCCTCCCTCCTGTCAGTCACATCTGTTCAAATTCTAATGTACTTTTACATATGGTAGAGGCATTAAAATAGGACTGAATAATAATCTGTGGACATTTGTAATCTTACCATATTACACACTTTGAATTTCTGGCTCTGTATGAGTCTCTCCCTGTCTGTCTCTCTCAGTAGGAGGCAGCTAGTTCACTGCAGTGGTGTTACATAATTCTGCTGACTGGAAGCAGTGTGTGTGTGTGTGTGTGTGTGCGCATACATGCAGGCTTCATGCAATTTTAATGCATAGAGAGGATGGTTGGTGGGGGGTTTTAGCGCTATGCACACACTCAATCACACACACATTTAGCAACCAGCCTGTTAAGTGATAAATGAGCCGAATTGATGACTCTAAAACCAGTGTCCGCTCAATCCAACGCAGGGTCGTGTGTGTGTGTGTGTGTGTGTGTGTGTGTGTGTGTGTGTGTGGTGTGTGTGTGTGTGTGTGTGTGTGTGTGTGTGTGTGTGTGTGTGTGTGTGTGTGTGCGTGCGTGTGCGTGCGCGCACGTGTGTGTGTGTGTGTGGTAAAGCTGCTAACACTGACATTTACAATGTGAGCATAATCACACATTAATAATCATATCTTTGTGTTTATAGCACCTTTCAAAACAAAGAGCTGTTCAGTAGAAAATAAAAGCAAATATAAATCAAATAAATAAAAAACAATACACTGTTGACAGTAATTTTTCTGTTCCTCTTTCTGCATTGATTTGATTCACAGTTTCTCACCACCGGCTGAGCCACACACAGCCGTACATCAGTCAGTCTTTCAGTCTGTACTGAGCACTTTGTTAATGATGACCTTGGCTGTGCAGCTTGTGTGCCTTGTGTCTGCATTTGCTTAAGAGACCGTATGTGCGTGTTGCGTGATTGATGTTCTCGCCATCTCTTGCTCCTGGGAAGTACAATGACTCACTTCTTTCTCTTTCCCTCTTCCTTCTTCTTTCACTTTGCAGTCCTTGAGAGAATAGATGTTCGCCGAGGATGGAGTTAGCAGTTAGCACAAGCTGGTCCCTTTTTTATTTGCTGTCATCTCAGCAGCGGCTGGGTTCACTATGGTTTCACAAATATCTGCAGGATGCTCAGTGTTAAAAGCTGTCAACTTTTACAGTCCCTGTAAAATGTTATTGCACGACTTGAACTTGAACTAATGTTTTTTTGTTTGGCAATTTTGAATCCCAGTGGGTGGTTTTGTACACGGATCATCAGGTATCCAACCTTGAAATCAGGCACAAAAATAAAAACAGGAGAATGTTTTGTAGGGGTTCATTATCCATTAATAGCAGTATCACGATTCTCCAAATCCATGATTCGATGTGTCTTTTGAGGTCATGATATGATTCAGTTTTCAATCCTTTCCCACACTGGTGGCCAAGCTGTGGTTAGACCATCACATCTGGATTCGTAAAGATCAACAGATCATTGGTTTTATGCCCTGACATGACATTATTATAATTAAATATAGAGGTATTTCTATTTTCCAGCAGCAGCTTAAGTTTATCCTGGTGTTTTTTTTTGCAGGTCAGGGTTAGGCAAGTTCAGATAATATTCACAAAAAAAGATTACAGAGTTGAACAAAAAGTGCCTTCAGGGATTCAACAATAAACAACAAAATGTAGAAATTCAGTCTGTTACATAATTTGGTTTCTCTAATCTGTCACCAGTAAACCTTCTTCATAAACACATTTGGAAGAGGCTCTTTGTCAGTGTTATCAGTTCTGTGCCCCATGCGTAAACCATCTTCTTAAACAAATCAATAAAGGATCTCTGATAAAGAAAATAGATCCAACATCTCAGTTAATCTCATCTCAGTTAAGGTCTTTGGCATGCAGGATAAGTGTTAGATACACACATGACGCAGGTGATACTGCCCTCGAATGATGATTAGAAATTAAAGCTAATTTTGCTCAATCTTTAATTTAGAATCATATTTGTGACACCGCTATCAATTATTAATCAATCACCTGTTTCGTCCCACCGACAGCACAAATCCAAAAGAAATTAGATATATAAAGGGCTAATAAATAAAGGAAAATAACTTTATTTACTCACTCACTTTACTTACTCTGTAAGAATACATAAGGTAAGTGGACATCAGCTCGTCTTCAGGAAATTAATAATACTTTAATTGCATTGTTTTTAAACATGATGGCTGAAATAAAATGTAGATAATCAGTCTGAAAAGTTCCTGTTCTTTGGGAATGATCTTCTCCTGAGCTGGGACTTTTTGTGGTTTCTGTGATTTCTGTTCCCTGCGGTGGAAACACTGAGTTACTCCAAAGGTTCCTAGTTTGCTTGCAGTCAAAATGTGGCTTCAGACAATGACTACATTTCTTTGTCTGAACCAGGAGGAAAGATTAAGATCATCAAAGTGATTGATAATGTCTGCCTTTACGCTTTATGTATTGGTACAAAGCACAGAGAAAGATGAGAAAAGAGCATTCTTGGATGTGAAGTAAGTGATTGACGTTGACATAGACGCAGCAGGTTATGTGGATTTGTCCACTAATAATCATAATGCCAACAGGCTTCAAATGCTGGAATGTATTCTGACTTAAAGTTAATAATCAAAACATGACCATCTGCTATGAAGATTACATTTTTGAACATAGCTCAGATCACAAATTGTCCTTTTCAGAAGAGGACGACATAAAAATGATCTGGTTTGCTGCAGAGACAGAAATGTGCCTGCAGCTTTCAGCCAATGTTGGCATAAAACCTTCAACCAGACGCTTATCAATAAGGAAATATTGATGTTAATATTTCAAATCTGCACCAAAACTCCATCTGCTGCCTTTCTTTCCCTTTCTTTCCCTTTCTTTCCCTTTCTTTCCTCCTCTCTGAGTGCTACACCTGACTCTGTTCACATGTTTTGTTTATTCAAAAACACCTGCTTCCTCCTTTCTTTTCCTTTCCTTTCCTCGTGCTCTCTGTCTCTCACTCTCTCGCTCTCACCCTCCTTCCTTCCTGCCCACTTTCTCCCTTTACGACCTCTGCCCTACTCTCACTTTCACACCATTTCTCTGGCTCTTTTCGGGGACGCTTGTCATGTTTCTTGCGGTTTTCTCACGCCAGCGCAGGATATGAAAGGATTGTTTTGTGTTTATGGGAGAATGGGAACAGAGGGAGAAAAGAGAGGAGAGGTGAAAGGAAAGGAGGACCGAAGGAGGTTAATGTTTGTGGGTGCTTTTACAGAAAGTCAGATTGTTTGACTTCAGTTTGGAGTTTACAGCAGCTGGAGGGAGATATCAGACTTTTGTTTGCTCTACTGTTAGTTCATTGTGTGTGAAAGAGGAGGAGTGAGAGGAGAAAAGGAGGGTCAGAGAGAGGGATGGAGAGGTGAAAGAGTGATGGTGGGTTTTGTTTATTGGATAGAGGCACAACATTGATATGGTCATGAGAGGTGAAGCTAAAACTTAAAAAAAAAAAGTAGTTTCGGAGGAAGTATTGAGATCCTTTACTGTAAAAACAGAAATTAGTTAAAGTAAATTTTCTGCATTGAAAATGTTACTTAATTAAAGTATGCATGCTTCATCAGGAAACTGTACTTAAAGTCTTAAAAGTAATCAATGCAGAGAAACATATGGCAACACATGTATTAATGTAAAATTGGGATTTTATCTATCTTGTCTGTCATAATTACCCTTCATAATTCTTTTTTTACATGAAAGATGCCAAATTATATCGTGGTTCAATCTATTGATCAATCATGTCATATGTACTTTTTAATTTTTTTGTTTAACCTTTATTTATCCAGGAGAAATCCCGTTGAGATTAAGAACCTCTTTTTCAAGGGAGTCCTGGCCAAGAGGCAGCAAAAAATTACACATTCAAATGTTTTAATGCAAAAATCCTAAAATTAAGTTCAATATTTCCCTGTAAAAAAACAATGTAATGAGGCAGAAGAAGAAAGAAGCAGAGCTACATTACATTCCACCACTGGAGGCATGAATGAAGACATCTGAGAACAGAGACGTCTCTCATGCCACATGAATAAAGCTTTAAAAAGCACATTTGTACAACACTGTAATTAAAATGACATCAAAATCAAACGTGATATGATTTCAGACATTTTGCCAGAGAGACCAGAGTGGGTCAACATGTTGAGAAATGCAGTTGTGTAGTAATGACAAACTATCAGGAGGAGAGCAGATTATAGGATAAGTTTGGTAATATTCTGTGTTTTTCTTATCTTCAACCAATCCCACGAGAAGACCAAAACCAACAACGTGCAAGTCCGTCTTGCAACACTCACCGACGTCCTCACCCAGTCTCTGGCACTCGGCCCAGCACCCATTTGTCCATACTCAAGGTGCAAAAACCTTAAACACCTGTCTCAAATTCTTATTTAAAAAACAAAGGTGGTTAAACAATTTCCTAAACCAGGAGTAAATCGGGGACTATTTTCATGAACATTCAGTGTGAAAGTTGACATTAAGGATGGTGGGATTGACTGAAAACAAAATGCTCATGTTGAAGTCGATAAATGAACGCGTCACTCAGTGCTACGGTGTGACTCATTGATGTGTTTTTAATCGTTTCTGGACAACAATGGAGCTCCAGGCACAGAGGAATAAGCTATATTAGGCTACACAGTCAGCACTTGTTAGTAAGATTCAATCATCGTTGGTTTCAGTTCATTCACCGTATTTGTCATATTTGACGGTGAGAATATTTTTTTAATTTTTCCAGCCTTAATCCTTGAAGTCAACGGTGATTATTAATAAAACTGTTTTTTCGATTCCACTGGGTATGTTGCATCGATCTTTGTCTCCGCCATGTTTGAGCATTTTAACAACTTAGCTATCAGGTTAAAGTAAACAAGTTCTTGTCCATCAAAACAGAGACAAATCTTTAATTCTTAAATGATTAATCAGACATCGCTGAATAAACTCTATATACCATTTCCTCTAGCACTGGCACTAATAAGCCACCGTACCTCATACTTAGCAGTAACGTTCAAGTGGCAGTGAAATACGCAGAATATTTGTTGTTGTTTTATTTATTTGCAGCAGAATAAAGAGGGCACTCTCTACATCGTTGGAAATATTTTTATCCTGGCATCATGCTGCTCCGAGAAATGTACGACACACACATACAGTAATCCTTGTTCAGGATTTCCTGAAAACAAGGAGAGGACTGTTGCGAAGACTTGCAGCTTAGGTATGAGGACTCGTAGTATTCATATCAACTGATCTCCGACTTCCCTCTGAAGAAGGAGACAGTCAGCATTTATTAAAAGTAGTTTTTGCAAATGAAAGTCTGCAGGCAAATGTAGTTGAGGCTCAAGTATTGGATGCATTTTTTTTCTCCCTCTGCTGAAATGTTTTCTTATCTGGGGGATTTCTTGTTATTATCCAAACTTGTCCCCAGTTCAAACAAGCTGTGTCTAATCCAGATTTCAATGGTCTGAAAAAGGTCAGAACCACAAAGTTTTACTGATGGCGTGTGTCTGAGTGCAGGCCCAAGGTGGAGAAACACACACACACACACACACACACACACACACACACACACACACGAATGAATGGGCAGTCTGTACTCCGACAGTCACACATTGAGCTCCGTGTTTAGTGTGTGTGTGTGCGTGTGTGTGTGTTATGTGTGGTAAATTGAGCACTTTGATGATAGATGGAGCAGGTTGTACATTTTTCTTTCCCACGATCAATCAACAACACTCGCAGACATTATGAACTTTTTCCGTCTGTCTCTCCATCCTTCCGGCTTTCTCCCTCTCTCTCCTCCTCCTCCTCCTCCCTCTCCCCCTACCCCTCCTCCTACTCCTCTTCCTCCTCCTCCTCCTCCTCTCTCACCTTATCTCCTCATCCGCTCCGTCCTCCCTTTTTCAATTTCTTTGATCTTGATCCTTTCTCACACTCCCTCTCTCTCTGTTTCCTCCCTCTCTGTCTCTCTCTCTCTGTCGCTCCACTCATTTTTTGTTCTTTCTTTCTGAAATACTTCCTGCTTTTCTATTCTCTCAGTATTGTTCCCCGTGTGTGTGTGTGTGTGTATGTGTATGTATGTATGTGTGTGTACCTACAGTACTTGGAGTGTGTGGGAACCCAGCTGTTTTATTTTGGTGGGTAAATATGCAGGTTTGTGTGTGTGTGTGGGAACAGAGAAAAGTCTTTATTTACTAGGTGTTGACTGTTTTTCTGTATCATTTTTGTGTGTATATGTGTGTGTGTGTGTGTGTGTGTGTGTGTGTGTGTGTGTGTGTGTGTGTGTGTGTGTGTGTGTGTGTGCGTGCGTGCTTGCATGTGTGTGAGGGAACTGCTTACTAGGAACTGTTTTCCTGTTTTGATGTTGACAAACGTACAGACAGACAGATTCCTATCTGCTGCCTTGTCGCCTGCTTTATGGCTGTGCCACTGTTTGAGTTTTTACAGGTATTGTGTGTGTGTGTCTGTGTTTGTGTGTGTCTGTGTATTTGTGTGTGTGCCATGTGTGCATTGTTATCACAGGTATGTTTATGTGGAGGCTTTGTGTGTTTGTGTGTGTGTAAAAGAGAAAAGAGTAGAAACAAAGCTTTCCTTAGTTTGAAGAAAACTCCACAACAGGAAGCCCTGCGTGAATGACACGGCCATATTAGGGGCCAGGAAGCAGAGGTGATGGAGTCTGCATGGTGACAGGGTTCCCAAGACCTGGTCACCACGGCTAGAGGGGGTCAAGCCCCTGTTTATGGGGTTGACAGTTGTACAGGTCGACAGGAACGAGGTGATGTCAAATGGTATTTTGTAGTTGAGACGAGAGTGCCTGAATATAGTCGGTCTTTGGGATCTCTTATTCAGCTGCACTGGTTGTAGAGTTTGTAATCTCTGTGGTGCACTGGGTAGGAAACACCAAAAGACGCTTCAAAGTTACCAGAGGGCCTGTACACGTTTAGTCTTGGTGTGAAGGCACAAACTGATGCTCATAACTTCTTTTATAGCCAGAAAAACAGTTTTCTTCCCCCTGCTAGTTCACTCCATTAAATTCTCTGGGGAGCAGACAAGTAAACACCAGTTAACCACTCAAAGGAGCTGACGGGCTCTTGACATGCTTGTATACATGCGGCCTTAAACTTGAGAGAGGTGGGGTTGCTGTGTGTGACCGCAAGTGTTCTTAACAGTTGCCTTTCTTTTTTTTTCTTTCCTTATCACCGTCTGGGTAAAAACTTTGATCTAAGATATGTCAGGAATAAGGAAAACCAAAGTTGTTTTTGAGCATTTTGGAAGGTTTTTTTTAACTTAATCCATTAAGGTTTTGAAAAGAGGATGGTAGAGATGAAGTAAGGGAAACTCTGTGAAGCATGTTTTTAAATTTGAGGTAGTGTGTCCTCCCAGAGAGGTCACCACTATTTCCCACTCTTGCTCTGATCCACTGATGTCACCCAGCCCATACAACTGTCTCCAGTCACAACCGACATCGCCAGGTTTTATAGGGTCTTCGTCCCTGTACAGCTGTGTTCAGGAGCTTGACGTTAGCCAGCTAGCTATTCTGAGGAAACCAAGCTAAGATAGGGCAATGTACAAAAAAATGATAAACAATAAGCAATAAGCAACAACACTTGAAGGAAATATGCATCTTAATCTGGAAGTTAACAGGATAACAACATGTAACAACACCATGATTCCTGACATAGAGAAACATGTGACTCACCAAGTGTGGCGAAAAAATGAAAATTACCATGATTGCAGCAGGGAAGTTTCACGTGACATCCAAATCTTTTTTTGCAAACAAACAACTCCTCCTCAAACCTCCAGAAAATGTGAAATGCAGACAAACGCTCCATCAACAACACACTCAAGGACACAGACTGTGATGAGTCATGCAAGATGATTTCCCTGAATTTACCAACCAAATGGGCTTTATGTCTGCTCCTCTGTCGGCCAAGAACCAGTCAGACCCTCAGTGGATGTATAGCTTCAGCCAGCAGGTACAGACTGAGTCACACCTCAGAAACAAAACGGTCTCTTAATGGATCTTTGCTGGAGGCGGGGACATATTAGACACCGTGGCACTCTGTTATTGATGGAGCTCTCATTAAAGAGGTCTGTGCGAGAAACACTAAAGTGCATTTTACATTTAAAAGAGCCTAATGTTCTCTCAATCAGATTAGCTGCCATTAAAACACTCCCTCTCTGTGGCTGCCTTCTGTTTCTCCATCCCTTTTGTTCACCGAGGAGTGAAATATCAGCAGCCTCTCCCTCATATTGACGTGCAGCAACTCCACATCTCTACTTTCTCTCTGCCTCTTCCTCCCTAATGTAGATTAATTGAAAAAGTGAGAGAGAGGATTATGGCTTCAATTTTTAAATCACTTGAAGGGATATTTTTGGGAAGTTGCACTTATGACACAAAAGCAAAAGAATGCCCTTTTATGCAACTGTTGTTTTTTAATGAATTCCTGGCTCTGGGAAAGAGAGGGAACATTTACCACTGCTTAATTTTTAATTAAGCAAATGTTTTTAGAAATATACAGTTAGGGTACAATCTGGATAAATAGTTTTTTTGCTGCCAGAAAGTGTTTTGGAAAGTTTATGTATCTGTTATGGCCTGAACCGGGTGACCTCTGCCCAAATTAGATGATAAATGTGCTTTGTCCCTGTCGAATAAAAGTGCAAAAAAAAGAAAGAAAAAAAAGAATCATTAAAGAGTTTTCCGACACAGACTCCCTTGCTGCTGACGTAAAGTTAAAAAGTATATGTCCCAAACTTTAAGCAGAGGTATTGATCATATTGAGCCGACTGAGGCTGGCAGAAACATTATCAAGATGAGGACAGATGGATGTCTCTCTCTGGTCTCTATATATATCGGAGGGATAGTGTGGCGGCCAAGCGGCACTTAATGTATTTCTCTTCTATCTAAGTGAGCCGCATTAAGCGACAGTTTGACAGTGAGACGATGATAAAGTTCTGATTTAATTATTGCATTCAGCTGACTTCACTTAGCTAAAAGACTGTCTGCCTCCTCCTCCTCTGCATCTTCTTCCCCTCAGCAGCTCAATGAATGAAATCACGGTTCTGAATCCAAGGGCGTAGTCTGCCATTTGTCATGACTCAGGGAACCTTATTTCATTATGCCATGATTGATTTTACTTATTTGAGGTGATATTATTTAAGTGTAAACACGCTGTGAGGGCTGTGCTCTTGTGTAACAGTAGAAACTGAGTTTAAAACAACATGACAGCAAATTAGTTGCCTTTAGTAATCTCACATTGTGGGTTTTAAAATACTCTCTTGGACGGGATGATTATAATGGTCTCTTCTGTGTTTTTGCAAATCAGAGTTGTTCAGTTTAATGAGCTGAGTGAAGACTGCTTGTATTGATTTTTACCCGATACATCCGAGCCCTGTCATTTCTTCCCGGTAGGAGACATAAGAAGCAATCATGGAAGTCAGTTTACTGATGCTGTCAAGCTAGATGGGAAATGAAATGAAGTCTTTGAGCTTGTTGACATCTTCCAATTGAAATCGTAGTTTCCCTGTGAGTTATGACTAAAGGATGGATTCACCAAAATATGAAATTCAGTCTTTGTCGACTGACCCTCATGGTGATATAAAGTCAGGTGAAGTTTTGTAGTCTACAGAACATTTCTGGAGCTTCACAGCAAAACAGCGTTGCAGCGTTCTTCTAAACAACTGAAGTAGAAGGAGACTTTTTCTAAAATGTTAAATAAACAGCTGAAATAAAAACCTAAAATGACTCCATACAGCTTGTCGAGCATAATCCAAGTCTGCAGAAGCCCCAAGATCCCCAAATTGTTTATAAAGGACATTTATTTATGCCCTTTTTCTAAACTGAAATCTTCACTGTAGCTGCTAAGCTAAAAGCCTTAGAAGGCACCCTGTCTGAAGTGGCTGCACAAGCTCGACCGCACGTCATGGGTGTTGATAACATCTTTTCAAATTAATTTGGGATCTAGGGGCTTCTGGAGACTTGGATTACACTGGATGAGCTGTATGGAGCCATTTTATTATCCACAGCCACTTCAGTTGTTTAGGAGAATGCTGTTTTGCTGTAAAGCTCCAGAAATGTTTTGTTTGAAAGATTACCTGACTTGCCATCAGCATGGGTGTGAGTATGTAATCACAGAATTTCAATTTTTGACTGAACACATGGAGTGTGTCAGATGTAAAACAAACTCATTCAGTGTGCACAAAGAAAATCCAGGCAGTGTGTGTTTAAAAACACAAGCTGAAGTTCTCACAGTAACTATTGAACACATTTTAGGGATCAAATCGGGTGCATCATGTGTTTATTGTCTGTGTGAATCTGGGCATTCAAAGTGATTGATTTCTGAAGTTCATCAAATGTTAAAAACAGATGATTTAATTCCAATGATATTAGAAATATATTAGAAATAGTGTCAGAAATGTGTCCTATTTAATCATGAATCATCTTTCCTTCTGTCGGTTATTATCTCCAATAATCTCATCTTGTTGTTCGATCACCCTCTTTCTCATAAAGCATTATTCTGCCTTAGTCAGATATGAGGGTTTTTTCTAATCGTCTTTCTAAACAGATGCATAAGTGGCCTTCCTTTTAATACTTGTGAACTTTGTAAACTAATATGCATGTATCATTCAGGGATTGAAAGTGAAAACATACACTATGTTTTCATTACTCGGCATACATATGTATATATTTGTCTTTAGTCAGGTCAAATGCTCTGATGTGCGTGTGAACGGGGAGCTGATGCCTGAGGTGATTGTTCCAATGTGCTTCAAGGCTGTGTATCCTGTCCTATATTTAGTGACTGAGTTAATTAGAAACTGGTTTTGCTGGTGACAGGTTCATGTGATATGTTTAGAAGGTGTTGTCTGATATTATTCAAAGCTGGTGTACCGAACAGTGTTTTCCATTAAGTTGCTGCATCCTGCGTGTGTCTGTTTAAAGCTTAAGGTGCTCAAGTTATTTCCACTGACTCTTAATTGAGACAATGTCATTCAACATGTGTGTGTGCCTGTAATCCTCACCTGGTTGCCGGCGATGGAAAGTTAATATATTAGAGAATGTCCTCTCACGTGTACATAACAGTCTATTATAGGTAACAATCCAATTAACTGACTCTATGGATTTTCTTTAGAAATACTCAAACAAGTACAACAAAAGTGTGACAACATGAGAGACAAAGAGAAGTTATTTTCTTTCATTCAGGAAATCTACTTTCAGGATAATGACGAAACGAAAAAAACCCACTAAAGCTCAAGAAACGTGATCGCTCCTGCTCATTTGCTCTGCATTAACCGGCACGCAGGAGTTGATGTTGCAGGCCTTTGTGGGATAATCCAGGCTGAATGTTCACAGAGAGATAAACAACCTGTGGCTTTCTCTCCTTCACCTCTGTGTTGGCTTTACTAGACAGTGTTGAAAATGTCGGCCTCAGGCCAACTCTTAGGTAACTGAGGTGACAACACAAACAAAACAGTTCATTTGTGTTGCTGTGAACTTCAACTGTGACTCCAACTACATTGTTGTCATATGTAGTAGAGTTGTCAACTCCTTAAATATCGATATATCTTTACATTTGAAAGGTTTCAGTATTGATGCACCAGCTCTATCTGTTTTTACGCTCTCCACTGCTGTAGTGCCGACACAGCAGAAGTAAATAAACTAAGACACAACTGTGCACTTACCTTTTAATAAAATATCCAAAATTGTATGCCTTCAATCTTCTGTAAATGTTCCCCTCTCATATTGAACATTATTATTGATATTTTTCAAGGTATTTAATAAAACTGAGAAATTCATATATGGTGACATTAATATGTAGCAATTAATATATAACATAGCAGTTACATTATACATACATTAGTTGATTACATTAGTTGATTAAGTAATTATCAAATGTTTTGTAGAATAAAGTCACTTGGTTGCGGATTTGCAGATGCATGACTCATATGAATACCCTTATTTTTGCCTTAAAGGCTGATTCAAGTTTAAAAAAAAAAAAAAATTCTGTTTAAACAAAACCGTTCCAATAAAAATCTATTAAAAAGTCTTCTACACTTCTACAATAAGGATGTTACTTGCACCCCCTGGTGGATGACAGAAAAACGTCATGATTAAGTGTCAGTTGTTATTGGTTAGAATTGAATGTATGGTATAACTCGTAACTCACAGTATGTCTGTCTTTGTGTGTCTCCAGGTCTTCCAGAGCAGTATTACAGTCTGACATGGTTCCTCAGTCCGGTCCTCGGCCTCATGTTCACTCCTCTGATTGGCTCGGCTAGCGACCGCTGCACTCTGCGATGGGGCAGGAGGAGGCCGTTCATCCTGGCTCTCTGTATCGGAACACTGATCGGAGTGGCGCTGTTTCTGAATGGATCGTTGATGGGTGAGTTTGACCTATTCAGTCAACAGCCAGGAGGATGTTTCCTTTGTTTCCCTTTGTTTTTTTTTTTACATTGATTGATGCTTCTCTCTATGTTTATTGTTCTAGGAAGTACAGCATCTCAGCTCCACTTTATTTATTGTACACTTGCTTTAATAACTTGTGCAAATCATCAAGTATTTGTTTTGGAGAGAATCTAACAAGGCTTGTAATGCATCAGAAAAACAAATGTTTGCATTACTGTCTTTACAGCATGCGCCTCATTGTCGTGCCACAAATGAGGTCAAAGCACACCCTCTTGTGTAATATTGCGTAATTAAATGTCATTTTTTTGTAATCATTACTGTAATCTATAGAATTACAAAAGAAAGTCATCTAATATGAAAACCTTTGGGTTACTTTTGGGTCACTTCCATATCAAACATAGAAAATTGTTCACCTCGTACATTTACTTCTCGCTATACATCTCCAATACAGCTGCAGACATAAACAGAAACATGAAGCAACAACAGCAAAAAAAGGTTTCTGATTTGCAGCTTTAATCGAAAAAACACATTTAGCACATTTTTGTGCCATCTGCTTGAACACTATTATCTAATCCACCGGAGACTACCATTGCCTCACTGGGAATTGAACTCCAAACTCTGATAATGCTGTTTTTACCCAGCATGCACTTGTTCCACAGAGGAAATACAAGAACAGGACAGCTTCCTTTCTAGAATCAGTGGAGCGCCATTCTATACCCTGAGTGTGACCCTCAGCGTGTTACATCATACAAATGTCAATCCAAGGACAAAATTCATCCACTCCAATCAAACAAATTGATCAGCCAATTTGTGCCACACAGATATTGATTTCTGGGATAACTATCAGAGCTCCAGTTGTAAAATCATTAACCACATGTTCCTATATACATATAAACATAAGCAAGGCGGACAGTGTATTGTTGAATAAACTGATGGTGACAGACAGACATTGAAGCTGAGATGTGCTGCAGTTAGCAGATATGTCTGGACCTCACACCCATTTTTTCAAGGCCCAGTAACACACAAGCATGTACCATTTTCAACATTTCCAGAAGAGTTGAGTTTGATTTCTTTCTGTTCTTGCAGCGGCCCACTTCTTGACCCAAAAAGCAGATCAGAAGTTAGGCTTATGCACAGGAATACAGAATGTCCAGTCTTGAGAAAATGTTGTGCCAAAAGAAAGGGCTGTCCGATGCAAGGATGCCTGGTGATGGTTTTGCGGTATGTCCTGCACCGTTGGCACTCATCAGCCCTTGTCAGCGGCTTTTCAACCAACGGAGTAGGTAGAATCTGCGGTCTGATCTGTCACTATGATTGGCTGTTTAGCTAAGCAAATGAGAGCAGGAGAAGCGAATCAGAGAACATAGGGACATTCTGTCACCGTAGTAACCATCATTTGCCACATTTAGGCTGGATTAGCCTTATTTTTTGCCTTCTGAGTTCTGGTACTTTTTTGAATGATGTTGATGCAGACTACCGCCACCTGTTCGTATCGAGAGAATGTAGGAGCTAGTCTGCTGACAGGTTTTTTTTTTCTTCTTTCTTCTGCTATCGTCTCGATATTGGTTTTGTGTGTCTGGGCCCTTAGTTTCAGTCTAAAGAAACTGCTGATTGGGTGGAACATTTGACACTGATGTTCCTTATTTAAATGTGGACTGAATGGGTGAAAAATGTACCGTACAACAATAGTGGCCTAGGCTTTTAAATAGAACAGAGTGAAATGAATTGTCAAAGGAGTTATAAATAGTGTTAAGGAGAGGTGTGTGAACTGTTCTCAGTCAGCAGATTCTGGTCACTTCTATTCAATTCTGTTTTGTTCTACCTCCATTCTTCTGCAGGGAGATTGGCACTCAGGTCGTTTTAGGGCATTAGGTTGTGTGCGTGCGTGCGTGCGTGCATGCCTGTGTCCGTGTACGTGTGTGTGACCACCTTGCCAGTTGGGTTGACATGGGAACGACCATGACCTGTTTCTGTGTGAGCGACATGAGAAAATTAAAGAGAGAAAGTGTGTGTTTCCATAGTTGTATATGTATGAACGTGTGTGAACAGTGCAGGGTGACATGGGAACAGTGTAGGTAACCTGTATGTACGTGTGTGTGTGTGTGTGTGTTGACATGGGAACACAGGAGCAGGCAGTTCACAGGGAAATGCTTCCTGTTTGCTTCCCCCTTTCCACCAATCACAATTCACTTCCTGTCTGTCTGCCCGGGCCAGTGAGTAGTACGGCTCTATTGTCCCACACACACACACACACACAATCTGCTGTTCCTTCTATGAACATTTGTTTCCCGATGTTAATGGATATCAGTTTGTAAAGTCATGCTGCGTCACTCTGCCCGCGATATCGCTCTTACACACACAGACTCCCTGACTCTGTCTCAGACACACACACACACACACACACACACATATATACATTTATAAACAGGTTACTAAATCTTTCCCATGTCAGTCTGTTTTGTTTCCATCCATTCATACTTTTTCTCTCAGGCCGTCAGACATAAACACACACTGAGCAGCTCGAGGGGACGAGCAGGCCACAAATGTAATGAGACACACAAGGTCGCACACATACTGCAAAGCAGTATGGGTAGCATGCAGTGACCTATTTGTGTATGTCTTTCTGTTTGTGTCACTCAGCTGTTATTACTCACCTATTGGTCATTGATCACATGTGCAGCTCTGTCCGGGTTACATCAGCGGAACAATTCCAGATGTTTGTGTGTGGATGTAGAACGTGATTATAGAATCGTTAATCTGTAATGATGATTGAATTGTTTTTATATAGATACATAGAGATATGTATATTGGAGATGATGTAATTCGCTTCCTACAACGTCTAAAACCACTGGTTAACCCACGTTAAACTATATTTTCTCATTTTTTTTCTCTTAACCCACTGTGCAAAACATATTCAAAATTCAAATCAAAGTCTATGTTGAACATACAGAAGACGTCTACTGAGGAGCCAGAATATACGCTTTTGTGACATCTTTTTTTATTTTAACATCATTAAAGGGGTCGTGACTCCGAGAAAGATGTCACTTAAACTTAAGATGGAGAACCACAAGAAGTTATTCTTTGAACATCTGTAATTGAAGTAGAAAAGATTGTTGTACTTCATGAGGGCATCCCTTCGACATTAATAGTGAAGGTTAAAAGGACAAAACTTTTACTGACGCTCCTCAATAGGAGGAGCTAAAAATGGACAATTCACAGGCTCACATCTGTCATATCTGTTTCAGTCATTTGAAACAGTTGTGATATTTGACTTGATCTATTCATCAGTCAAGTGGTCTTACTCATTTTATCATAGTTTTCAGCTTTCAGTTTATTTGTTGCACAATACCAACTTTGTCCTTTCATGTCTTTCTCCGTTAGGTTTGTCTTTCGGCGACGAGCAAGGGAGACAGCCGATAGGAATTGTTCTTACGGTGCTGGGGGTGGTGGTGTTGGACTTTTGTGCGGACGCTACGGAGGGACCAATCAGAGCATACCTACTAGATGTGGCAGACACGGAAGAACAAGACATGGCGCTCAACATCCATGCCGCCTCAGCAGGTATCAATGACATCTGACACACACAGATAGTCTTTTATGTAGTATGTTACTTTGACTTAAATTAGCACGAAGAAAGAAAATTAGATCAGACACAATCCTTTTTCTGTTCCTGTTTTCTAAGTCTAAACTTGTCCCTCTGTCCACGTGTGCAGGTCTTGGTGGTGCGGTTGGCTATGCTCTCGGAGGTTTAGATTGGACACACACCTTCCTTGGAAAGATCTTCAGGTCCCAGGAGCAGATCCTGTTCGTCTTTGCTGCCATCCTCTTCTCTGCCTCTGTGGTGTTACATCTCTTCAGTATCGAGGAGCAGCAGTACTCACCCCAGCATGACAGGCTGGACCAGGTACAGCATGTGTCTATGTTTACTTAAAAAAAAGACTTCAGTTTCCATGAGGTTACAAGACTCACTCCACTCATTTTTGTCTAACCAGGAGAGTCCAGATCGCCACCAGCAACCATCAGCCAATGGCAGGACTGGACTTCTCGCCCCCAAGCTGGAGTTGATTGGAGAGGATGAAACTATGGACACCTACGACCTCTACGACCCCTATGGAGACAACCAGTCAGAGCGTGGGGATATGGACTTCCTAGAGGTGGAACTTGTGAGAAGTATGTTCATAGACTCTTTTTTGAATTTGAATTACATGAATGAAGACATGATAGTTTGAGGGCATTTAGTACAATTGTTTTCCTACCTACTCGCACAAAAAACTATAGTCTTATCTTGTGTCTGTAGCCTTGTTTCCATCAAGCAGTCCACTTCAGTTCAGTTCAGTTCGTTACACATTAGTGTGTTTTGGATGGTATCTATTCCTGAAAAGAGAAATCTGGGGTGTCATAGATGATCTAGAACTGTAGTTCTAAACTATGTTTCATACAGTGACTTACAATATTTTCGTCAAGGCCAGGAAAAAGAGCGACATTGAGGTGACCAGCGCCTTTCTGAAAAGTTCAGAGAATTTTAACTCGGAGCTCTTGAGGCGGCCACACAAAAGTGTAGAAGTGCTCAGAAAAAAGACACTGGGTGCTGAATGCTCACTCTTCCCCCCTTTATTTCCCTTTGCTTGTTCACTATGTTGTCTGAATTTGTCACATGTAAATCTAATCAGCCCTCGCTCTGTCTTCAGGTAAAAGTGACAGTGTTCTCGCCATGGCAGACGCCACTCTCGACCACCTTGAGCACGATGCGTTTTTCCTGTGCCACCTTGAGCCGTCCATCTTCGCTGACCGCCTCTCACCCTATCATGGCTCGCCTCCCACGAGCTCCTTCTTCAACCCCAATCGCAACACTCCACCCCCCCGGTTCGGCAATATCAGGCGCAGCAGCAGCGCAGGAAGTCAGGACCTGCTCCGCCTCCAGTCCAACAACCATATGACACACGCTCTCAACCCCAGGATTTCCCGCCTCTCAGCTTTCTTGCAGGAAATGGAGAATGACGACGGTCAGGAGGCATTGCTGAACAACCAGCTCAATGAGCAGCGGACACTGAATGGGCGGCTGTTAGACGGCGACGCTAACAGAGATAGCACTAACATACTGAGCTCTAAGGGACAGGCACATCGTGCTGGAATGGTCAAAGGTTGGTATTTACATTTTACTTTATTTTAATTCCAATTCTAGATTAAATAAAAAATAAAATGAGGCAGATTCAGGCAGTTTTTTTACATGATTTGTAGTTTCTATGCTAAGCTTAGCTAACGAGCAAGAAATGAATGGAGAAATGTCTGAAGAATATTCTTAGTTTCTTTATGGTTGCAGTAATAATAATCATGATGATAATACATTGAATTAACATAGCACTTTTCTGAATACTTGTTAAAAAAATAAAAAGATACTAGTCAGTCAGTTGATGTTACTCTGTCCTTTACTCCAGCTGCCAGCACTGGAGCCCAGATGCGGCAGCCACGGCACCGTCACACCTTCTACCGCCAGCCGTCCTGCACCTTCTCCTACTACGGCCGAGTCGGGAGCCACCGCTACCGTTACCGCCGGGCTAACGCCGCCTTTCTCATCAAGCCGTCTCGCAGCATGAACGACCTGTACGAAGTGGAGGCCAGGCACAGGAGGAGGAGCAGGCAGAGAAACAGACACCGTAGCGGAAACACCAACTCCTCCAGTGGGGACACAGAGAGTGAAGAGGGAGAGGTAAGAACTCACTTCCCGCGGTGTGAAGTTTGTGTTTTTTGGTCGGATATCGTCTGAACCTGTCTCCTCTCTTCAGGTTGAAACTACCGTGCGGCTGCTGTGGCTCTCCATGCTGAAGATGCCTCCGGAGCTGCTGCGACTGTGTGCCTGTCATCTGCTTACGTGGTTCTCCATCATCGCTGAGGCCGTCTTCTTCACTGACTTCATGGGACAAGTCATCTACCACGGAGATCCAACCGTACGTGAACCAGACAAATATATAGATACATCCCTTCACTTCCCCCCCAGTTCACTTTGATGGCATAATAGCTTGTACAAAACAGTACAAATAGTTGATTGAGCTTTCTGGTGGGGTGACTCCACTGGTTTCAAAAAGAAGTCTGATTGTATGCAAGCTTATGAGAAAAAGACCCTGCTGAAAACTCCAACAGACTACTAAAACAAAAACGCAGCCTCTTATTCTAATATTACTATAAGCCATTTTTCTCTTTCTTTCTCAGGCTCCTGTCAACTCCACTTTGTTGGAAAATTATCACAAAGGAGTTCAGATGGGGTGTTGGGGACTGGTTATATATGCCATGACTGCTGCCACATGCTCAGGTAACACAGAATGCTAACTCTCTTTAGGAAATCAACAAGAAACTTAACTCTGGACTAACCAATCAACTCACTTTACATTTTTTCCAGCCATCCTTCAGAAGTACCTCGACAACTTTGACCTGGGCATTAAAGTCATCTACATCCTGGGAACTCTCGGATTCTCAATAGGTATGAAGCACTGTACAGTGATTAAATACAGCAAAAGTAGCTGTGAGCAGCCAACAAGTAACTTTTTTCTATTTCCCTCCAAAGGAACCGCTGTCATGGCTATCTTCCCCAATGTGTATGTTGCGATGGTAATGATCAGCACCATGGGCATCATCTCCATGAGTATCTCCTACTGTCCTTATGCTCTGCTGGGACAGTATCACGAAATGAAAGAGGTACAGTAAATGCTGATGTAAAAAAGAGACTGAAGGCTGCTTCATCATACTGTGCAGTTCATTTTAAAAGAGAATATATCTGTTTCTGTTGCAACATTTTGTGTTAAACTGTGTTTTTTTAATATGTACCGAAGCTTTCAGTGGCATTTATTAACTGAAACTATCTCTGCCTCCATCAGTACATCCAACACAGTCCTGGTAACTCACGGAGAGGCTTTGGCATTGACTGTGCCATATTATCCTGCCAAGTGAGTGTTCGTACAGTCTTGTGAAAAATATTTGTGGTATTGTCTCATAGGTACGCTAACATGTAATATTGTCATTTGTAATTTTGCAGGTGTACATCAGTCAGATCTTGGTGGCCTCAGCTCTGGGTGCTGTGGTGGAAGCTGTTGGCAGCGTCCGTGTCATTCCCATGGTGGCCTCCGGGGGCTCCCTCCTTGGTTTCTTCACTGCCTGCTTCCTGGTTATTTATCCAACTCCAAACAGCAAGTGAGAAAACCAACCTGGCCTCAAACATTAGCTGTCCTGAAGTGAAAATTAACACTTTAGGAAATACACAGTGGTTAGCTTAGCTTAGCATAAAGACTGGAAATAGGGGGAATTAGCCTGGCTGCCCAAAGATGACAAAATCCACCTACTAGCTCCTCTAAAACTTACTGGTTATGAATGCTTTTTGACTGTCTTAAACCCATGATAAGCTGAGTGGCCTTTGGCTCCTGGAATAAGTGTGTTTCCCAAATTGTCAGACTGTTATTTTAAGCCAAAAATATCGCCCTAACAATCATAATTTTATTTATGATCAACAGAGAGGGGGGTGACAAAGCTTCGGAGAAACGGGCCCTGACGACGCTGAAAAATCCCAGCAGCAATGATGTGGCTGTCACCGTGGCGACGGAGAAACCCAGCTTCCTGAAACTCAACAAGAAGGGCAAGGCCACTACCACCACCACGTCCTGTCACACGGAGAATGAGTCTGCTCTGTGATTGGTCGGATGAGTCAACAGATTTTACAGCTGATGAAAAGACTTTAGGATGTGCCATCATCCTGGCGAGTTTACGGACACTTCAAATCTAAGAAAACAACTCAATCTATCACGGGACCAGTGTCGAACCAGACCAACTCATCCTACAACAAAGTATTCTGGTCCCGGTTCTGTTTCAGCCGTTGCCGAAAATTCCTTCCACTTAGCTCATGGGCGTTCGAGTGATCAGCCGTGGTCCTCCAGAAGTGAGAAATTCATCCGTCGCGGTTAAAAAGAGAGGTTGTCTCTGTCTCTCAGGGCCTCTAGGAGGTGCTACTGAGCAGCTGCCTGGACAGAAAACTTCAGGGGACTCACATAAACGCACACACCTCTTCATCTGTGGTCTACACAATCGAATGAACGTTGTTGATGAACATTTGTCCTCGAAGCTGCAATCATTCAAAAATGCTGAAAATTGTTCTTCCTCGCTGTTCGAATCTTCGTTTCTTGAAGCTGATGGACGAGAGTGTGTGTCTCCAGCGGAGACATCGTGTTCACCAAAATAAACCCAACACACGTGGCTGTGCAGGACTTTTACAGCACTCTATGACAGTAGCTTTAAGACTCTAGAGACTTTTGGAAGTGGCATTTCTGAAACTAAGAGCCCGAAGCCTGGTTACAGGGAGGGGAAATTATTAATCTTGAGTCCCAAAATTAATTTAATTTTTTATTTTTTATGCCCTTCTCCATGTGGCAGGAGCACTTCAGCCTTCACTCCAGGGCAAAGTTAACACTATTTAGGAGCATGAGCGTAAAGCTGCCTGTGAATCGAGAGTGGATTATAAGAAATAAAAACAGACATTTATTGAGTGAAATTCCAGGAAAGAAAGAGCATAGATGCAATACGTGCAGTATACAGGGCATTAAAATCCCAAATTCTATTTTCGTGATTTACTGAGGGCCCAGAATGATGTTTGTGTTTGTTTTGAATAATCAGACTAACCTACATGCTGCATGTTAGAGGAGCAGAGAGAGAGAGAAACCAAACAGTCGAGAAGAGAGATTTCTCGCTACTTTCTGTCTTATTTTTCTGTAGAAAACGCTGTTAGCACAACGTCACTAACTGCACATTAGCTGAGCCATCGTGGAAAGAGTGTTGAATAGTGTGTTCAGTTAGAAAAGCTTGTTTGGAATCCTCTTTGTGGTGTGTTGGAGTTGTTTTTCCGAGGACACCAGCAGGACTCTTCTGCTCCAGTTGATCCAGTAACTCGACTACTAACCGCAGGACAAAAAAATGTTCGAATGGATCCTGGATTTATGGGAAGAAAAATCAAAGTCAACATGTTTTCCAGGGCTTATATTATGTAAGTGAAGGAAAAAATCCTTCTAGTGTTTAGTATTTGTGGCTCATAAAATGGAGGATTTACACTCCTGCTTGATATCTTGACCGTAACATCTGTGTGTTGTACAATGAGTGGATGTTTAGAAGAGGAGGGAAGGTCGGTGGGCATGTTTTTACCTTAAAAGATATAGCTTAACTTTTTCTGAAAATGGTCTGATTGCTTTTTTTGCATAGAATCATATATGTATGCTAAATATGAAGCTACCATCAGGAAACAGTTAGCTTAGTTTAGCATCAACACAGGAAACTGAGGAGTCTGGAGGAGGAATTATGTTTGGCTACATTTGGCCAGGCTAGCGGTTTCCCTCTGCTTCTGGTCTTTATGCTAAGCTAAGCAAGCCCAATGTCTTCATAGTTGACATACAGATATGTGTGACAGCAAGACAGCAAATAAGCATTTTTCCAAAAACGTTAGAACGTATACAAAATTCGGTACAATGTTAGAAATGTGCGTTTTAACCTAATGCAAAATCCGAAATGAAAAAAGTAAAGTAAGTAAAATCAAATAACTAACTTTGCCTCCAGAAGAAATACTAAATATTAAGAGTAACTTACCAGATACCAATAAAAGTTAACCACCTAAACCCAGTTTACCCTTGACCAAAATATACAGAATAATATGTTATTAAAACATCAAAAAATGTAAAAGGTATAGGTAATCATTGTGTCTCATCTTCAGGGTGTCAAATATTGACACTATGGGTTGGTGTCCAACCTGAACTTCATCATCATCATCATCATCATCATCATCATCATCTGATGATCTGGAGATGAGACTCCATTTCATTTTGTTGCTATCAGACATGCGTCCGCTGCTCCATTTTGCATCCCTAACTCCAGTATAACAAAACGGCTTTTGCAAACTTGGCTGCGTCTGCTGTTTAAGCAGGGCCAGCGACAGCAACGTGATGGCGGATGAGGAAGTGAAAGTGTTCAGCTTGGCGTCACGTTGAACTTACAAACATTCACACACAGTACTGAGGCAAACTGACCGGCACATGCTGCACAGTTGCATAAATTGATATTAGTATTAAAAAAGTAGGCAGATAATGTTAAATAATCTTAATCTTTGGAATGTTTCAGTAGCTGAGAATGCTGGACGAGTAAAAAAAAAAAAAAAAAAGTAGTAGTAGTTAGAATGACAAAATGAGAGATTTCAGATTTTATCGTGTCGTTCGTTTTCTGACAAATCATATATTTTGTTGCAAAAACAGCCTCTGTTGATCAGAATGAGGGAGAGGAATGTGTGAGGGTCGTGTGGGCAGAGCAGGGTTGTTCTGCGCGGTGAAATCCTTTCTGAGAACCGTTCCTAGTGTCTGTGAACGTCTGAAACATGCAAATTGAAAGGAATTGAAAAGTTAACTGCGGTGATTTTATTTTACTGAGGAAAGAACTTTTCATTTTGGTGTGTTTAAGCATTTAGTGGAGAAGTGGTTTTTTTGAAGAGAATTCATTCACTTATGATGTGGTTATTATTTTTTTTCACTTGGATAGGTGCTGGTGCAGAGTGTTTATAAAACAAAATAGATTCCTTCCATAATTTCAGGTACATTCAGTCAATCCCAGATTAGCAGAGTAGAGCGAGTGTGTTTTGCTTCCTGGGTTGACCCTGCTGCGACAAAAAAACACACAAAAAAAAAAGCAGGGATGCGATGGCGTTAAAAGACGAGGAGGTACAGATGCCAGAATGTTTTGAATGGCTTCTGCAAACACTAGGGCAATAAAATATCCTGGATAACAAAATGGACACACAACTTCAGTTTAAGGACAAACATGAAGCTTAAAAAAAAAAAAAAAGAAAAAACTTTGGGTTTGGGAGGTTTGCATGCGACAACAGCAATATGCATGTGTGGAACACCAAAGTATGACTGTACAAATCACTCAAGCTCGTTTTCTTTTATTGTCCTAATAGGTCAGGGATGTATTTTCTAATGCATGGCTGGGTGTTTGTGTCTTTTTTTTCTTTTTGTTTGTGTAAAAAAACAAAAAAAAACCCAACATGTACTCTTTAAGCTGAAGCATTGTGCTCAGTCCGGGTCAGTACACTCTTAACAAGCATGTGACTTCTTTTTTTTTTTGAAAAACGTCAGACAGCACACATCTTGTTGCTTTCCAACACAATATACTGTACATGCAGACGAGATGTGTGTCGTCCTGAGCGACACTCCTTGTTAACAGTGTAGGCGAGAAAACTCTAGGCCGTGAATACTTGAAGTGCAACCTGAGTGTTTCTGTTCCAGTGCAGTGGGAAGTCTTTGATTTTTGGATTTTATTTGATTATTATTTTTTGGGTTTTAACGTCCCAAGCCTTTTAACCGCAGACTCTGGAATGTTCAGACAGCAGCAAGGCCTGCTGGGAGATTGAGTTCTTACCTTTGATTCCATCTTGTGACTTAAAAAGTTTTGTTTTTTTTAACAAAGTCAGTGAATGTGAAGGGATTTCAAAAGAAATCATTTTTTTGTTTCGATGTTTGACAAGATTTGTAAGGCGGTGGCGCGGGGCGAGGGGGTCTGACGTTGCACAGAACTTGCACATAACAGCAGAAGTGTGTTGCAAAAGGAGGATAAAAAAATAACTGTGGATATTTATATATTTTTTTGCTTTTCTCATTTTTAAAGCACACTTTTCACTTAGTTTTCCAAAAGAATCGATAAAGCTATTACGGGAGATGTTACAGACTGGATTGTGTGTGTTCCTGTGTTTGTGTGTGTGCGCGCGGTTGTCTCGCAGCTGCTCACATGCTAAAAGGAAAGAGTGTGTTAAAAATGTCATCTCAGTGTTTGTTTTTCTCTGTTCTTTGCAATCACCTGGTTTACACTTAACTCTGGAATCGATGGCTGCAATACCGGAGGTCATATAGAGTCTTTACTGTTCTGGTGTTTTAACTCAACTAGAAAAAATGTTTGTTTTTTTTGTTTTTAGGCGGAGCCACACACGAGTCTGGCCTTTGCACTTTTTTCAGTGGCGGCCATGCTGGCTCCACCGTCCCGGATCACTGAATGAATGTGGCGACGAGATGATGCTGTTTCAGCGTGGCGGCCATGCAGTTAGTCCAACCTGGCCAGACTCGGTGTGTGTGTGTGTGTGTGTGTGTGTGCGTGTGTGTGTGTGTGTGCGGGTGTGTGCGGGTGTGTGCATGTGTATGGCTCTGCGTCTGAAGTAAACTGTGTGTTAATGGTGGAGGAGAGAGATGCCTATATACTTTGATCTTCACCAAGATTAAATCAAGAAGAATACTTAAAGAATGGGAAAGCAAATAAGCGCAGTGTACTATATATATAACATGCCTTGTTATTAAAAAAAAAAAAGATGTAAATATACATATTTCTCTTTTAGTTTCTTCTTTTTTTGCTGCTATAAAAAAGATGATTATTTTTGTTAGTAGTTTTGTTTTCTATAAAAAAAGACTGTATAAATCTCTATGTTCTGTAAATATATGCTTGAGCCTTCATATGTAGGACTCTGGATGAACACTGTATGGAACGCACCTTTAAAATCTGTTCAGAATTAAACCAACAATGACTCCTTTTTGTTTTTTGTAACACATTCATATCATATATCTCTATCTATCTATCTATCTATCTATCTATCTATCTATCTATCTATCTATCTATCTATCTATCATCTCCAACATGAGACAAATCTGGTATTTCCTGCTTTAGGCTTTGGGATCATCATCTCTTTCAAATAGGTCCTGTATATCTGGCAGTAAAGTTTTATAAACGGTCTCCAAAATTAGAGACCAGTTAGTAAACAATCCAGGGAGGCTACTGTATTGATAAAAATGACATTTATGTACATGGTTTTATCAGAAAAAACAAAACATTTAATCCACTGTTGACGTCAGTCTTACCAGAAAAGATGCTGAGACAATTGGAGATTATTTGATTGTTCACACAATTAATTCATACATTAAAGACTTCCTTTCATTAAGTGTAAAAAGTGTCAAATCAGCAGTCACCAAACATCAATACAACACATACATGAGACCGATGACTTACGAAAACACACAGCAAGGACGGTAAACATCTAGGGCACATTAATCTTGCTTTGGTCTGTGCATCCTTCCCAAAAATTATGAAGTCTTATTTACTGAAAACAAATGATGTGAAATGTTAAAACCTGATTTGACCACACCAAGAACTGACCAGGAAACCAGCAGCCCATTTGCATAAGACCCACAGAAAATGTACGCAAATCCGTGGAGTCTTTGGGTTTTACATGCCTTCAGCGGCGTGATAGCTGGCCTGCAGTTTCAGGACCACTTCTACATTTCTCATTTCGCAGGGGGAAGAGAAGGCAAAGGAAAGTTTATTTCTGCAGAGTCAGATTTCTCTCCTCACAGAGAAACCAGAGAGGGAACCTGAAACCGGTGAGTGTGCATGTGTGTGTCCAAACCCAGACTCATCATGTGACCACCGCACCAGCTGATGGTGTGAGTGTGTGTTGTGTGTGTGTGTGACGTACAGATGCAGAGGTTTAAACCTACAGGGCCAGAACAAAACGCAAAGCCTATTCAACTACTTTTTCCAGACAAACTTTTACATTCCAGATGTCTTGACCTGTAAATCTCAGAATTTAAATAGTTAACAGGATGCCCTTTTAACTATTTCTCTGCTTTGCTGATTAGTTTTCGCAAAAAGCAAAATATTGTACAAAGTATAGGAAAAAACAATGCATCTTGTGGTAGAATGTTCTACTAAAATGTTGTTGCTTTACTGCTGGGTATTTATTGCTGGGTACAATTTCTCCCCCCAGAAAAAAAATCCTAAATCAGAACTAGATGTTCTCTCCTCCCTCTGACTTCCTTTCATTCAGTTAAATAAAAGCGGAAAAAAGCAGCTTTTAACAGCATTCATTCTGCTCTTGGATGCAGGAAGGGTGCTGTGTGTAGCTGCTGCGGAGGTGCAGGGGTGTCATGGAGAGAGAGCTGGTGTATGCAGGGTCAGGATGAAAACACAGGAGAGGATTGAAAATAAACAGTATTCAACATCTTTCTTTCATCCTCACACCAATCTGTAATTATCTGATTGCAAGTGAGGTTTACTGTTTCAGTGCACTGATGTCATATCGGGTAAATTCTTTACTGTTAAACTCCACAACATCCTGCCTCTGTCACATGTCTTCAGCCCTCTTCGCACAAAACTAGCATTACCTGGGGACCTCTAGTCGTGGAGCTTGTTTCTGATCTTAATCCTGTCCAAATCGGCCAAATCCATCATTTGCACTGGTCTTTAAAACAAAGTCCATGTAATAATTTGGATGACATGTCACTAAAGGTTCAGTTTTTATGGAGTTGTTTTCCCCGCCATAGTCTGTTTCCATTATATTAATTGTTGCTGTTCACTGTGAATCACTGTATGACACGCTGTTCTAGACAGCATGACCTGCTGCTGCGGTGAGACACTGTCCTCTGCTGGAAGAAAGCAACCAAACTCCGTAGACTACGTTCGATTCAAGCTGATATTTACTGTCATTTTTGGCTGTCGTCTGGGATCTAGTGGGACAGAAATCCAGCCCGGGAGTTTGAAACGGAGAGGCCCTATTATTAGGACACCAAATGTTTGGTTATTCCCATAGAAAACAGTATTTCAGGACATTTGCCACATGTAAACTCATGCAATAACAGCGTCAAAGGGCAGAACTGACTGTTTAAGTATGTTATATGGTTGCGTGCTGTGTTTTTATTTCCATGAGGTATTTGTTTTATTGCATGGTTGTATTGTTACTAATTGGTTTGTCTGCACCTGTCACTGCTTGACGTCTGCACTCCCCTTTAACTCACTTGATTGCCTGATGACTTGCACCTGGAGGCCTGCTTGATTTGGTAAAATGCACCGGCAACCACCAATCGAGCTTCTGAGAATGGCAGGAGGGACCAATGGCGTGGTTCGACGGGTGGGACCAACCACCTGGCCGAAAACGTTGGAACTTTGGCTCTTTGGCCTCCTCAGTATTGCTCTCCAAAAAAAAAAAAAAGAAACCCACCTTTCTCCCTTACATGAAATCAAAGGTCCACATTAAACACTTTAAGGGTCGCATATTTCATGAGCGAAACCAGCGCTCATGTCCTCAGAAACGTCAGAAAAATAAAACACGACATTTGTTTAAACTTGATTCATGATTACTTTTAAAGTCGCTGTTTTCTGTGTGGCGCTGACGACCCCCCGCCCCCCCATTTAAACACTTGTAAAATGATAAACAGAAGTGTTAGAGAGCTGCATTATATACTTTAAAGACTAACTGTTCCATGTGTTTATAACTCTGAAGAGCTTCTAGCTTATTAAGTGTGTTGACTCAAGACACCGTCCCGTAGTTTCTGCTCTCGGCTCTTTGCTGTCGTCCTGCATTTGAACGCCGATGTCATTTTTTCAGAATGTTTTTCACCTCCTTTTGGATTTTACGCCGCAATACTGGTAGAATATACTAACTAACTACCGTGTACTGCCCATTTAAAAGACCATCACAGTGAAGTAACAGACAGGAAACACAGGGAAAGAGAGAAGGAAAAGTGGGCAAAAACAGTTGTCCCTGGAACTGGAGACGTTTAATGATTACAAGTGCAGCTTTAATTACAGTGAATAACGTCCTTGCGTTAATAAAATGCAAAAAAAAAAAAAAAAAAAAAACCCAAACAAACAATCAAATCAGATACAAATGCACATCAAAAAGAGAAAGTTGATCGCATGACTCAACTCAAGTCACGTAGCGTATACTCCACAATCTAGTACAATCCAGTACAACAGCTGCCACACATTCTTCCTTTGACTTCGATTGGACGTTTTGTTTTTTTTCTTGAACAGCCAGTCCTCACCAGAAAAAACAACCACATGGGACGACAGTGAAAGCATACTATCACTCATTCGTGTTTCCTCGCATGCAGTCACATCTTGTGGCTGCAGTCATTTTGATGGCAGCAAAAAACAGAGGAAGTGAGGCAGAGCAAAAGTCCGCAGAGGGAGGATGCTGGGGATGAAGGTGGCATCAAACCTGCAGGACTGTCGGCCCAGAGACTAAAGTGAAGTCCCATAATATTCAATCATATTTTTGCAGGGATAAAGTGTAAACATTTGTTACACATGCATCTTTTCACTCTCTCCCTTCGCCAACGTTTCCCGTCTTTAAGGTTGTCTGCCCCTTCCCTGATGTGTTTTCACCTCTGTCCAATTATGCCAACCTTTTTTCATTTTGTATTTTGTGTTTCATGTATTTTGGTTTTCAGCTTTGCTTTTTGTCAGTTCCTTGTCTGCCTGCGTCCAGTGATTGGGTCGTTTGCCTGCTCAGATCACAAAACATAAAAGGCATGTCAGCTTTATGATTAAATCTTTTTAATTCGTTTCAACACGTTTTTCTGCTAGAAGGATCTGGCAACTTTCGACCCCACTTTAGGCAGCCCTGACCCATTGTTGGTCTGTTTATGACTGAGGTCACAGTAAGTGGGTGGTGTAAACTGCAAATTACAACCTCAAATAACAAATAATGACTTGGAACATTATTATCTTTGCAAAGACAATTTATGGCTGAACTGTTGTATCAGATTGCATTAGGTTTTACAGGTAAGTGGCCAACAAGACACATGCCCTTTTCATGATGGCAGAGAAAACTGTCAGTTCCTCGAGGGGAGTTTTCGGACATCACGATTAATGAAGCGTGTGTTCTCTCCCACGTGTAGAGCACAGCATCAAGATCAGTATCCCTTTGTGGTCCAGCATTTGTTCTCCCCAGTCTCAGGATGAAGTCCAAGCGAGGTCACAGGGACGAAAATGAGATATGAAGGGATGACGATGGATGGAGGGACATCGACACTGAAGTGTTACCTGTCCTCCAAAGTGGTTTGTTTTACTTTTGTTACTGTGTAGACGGATTTGTGTTCACTGTATGTGTTTGTTTTGTATCCCTGTTCATTTGATTATTCATGTTGGCCTTTTCCAGCCTCTGAATCTCTCTCTGCATCGTTTGTATTCATCACTCTCTGTGAGTCTTCCTCAGGTGTCTCTCTGGACTCTTCCATCTACAGGTGTCCAGGGTGTCTTTTTAAGTGGACTGTTCCATGTTGGCCGCAGAGAGGGGAGTGCGAGTGAAAGTGAGTGTGGCCACGCTGTGGGCTATTGCCATCGCTGTGCCGGAACATTTATTCATGGAATTCCTCTCCCCTTCTCCCCCACTCGTGTGTCCTGCCTCCCCCTCCTCCTCCCTCCCTCCCCTCCTCCTCGTCCTCCAGACTCTCTTGAAGCTGTCCGTCACAAAGCAGTAAACCACTGGATCCAAGCAGCTGTTCAGGCTGCTCAGGGTGACTGTGATGTGATAGGCGAGCACATGCCCCGCCCCTTGCCCTAGCCCCTCCCCTCCGACTTTGACCCGGAGGTAAACCAGCAACTGCCGGACGTGGAACGGCGTGAAGCAGATAGTGAAGACCACCAGGACGGTGGCCAGCAGTCTGATGGCACGCGCCCTCCTCGCCCGGCTCTGCTGCGGCATCAGGCCCTGGCTGGAGGACAGAAAACAGGCGACGCGCAGGGTGAAGCCCACCACGGCCAGCAGGGGGAGCAGGAACTCCAGGATGGTGAGGTAGAAGAGGGCAGGGAGGAGCACACAGGAGGAGCCGAACCCCAACGCTGTGGTCTGTGGAGAGCAAGAGAGAGACCCCAGCGTGACAGACTGTTTCAAATTACACAAATGACTGTAAAACAGCACGCTTGTTTTTTGGGGGGTTTTTCGCACCAAAGCAAGCTCAACAGTGACCCTGACATGCTGGCCTCTACTGGATCGGCTGGTCTATTTCACGCTGTGGCTTTAGACTGGGCTTACAATGTAGGAGCTCTTCAAAAGCCTGAATAGATCAACTGTTCAATATCTCACAAATTACATTTGGTTTAACAGACATATTTTCTTTCTCCTATACATTAATCCACCTGTGACCTCATTCGATTTATTTCGGGACCTGCCCGGGCCAATTAAAAGCTTCACATTTGCTCTTCTAAACACACGGTGACCCATTTAGTGGGGAATGTTTGGGGCCTCCCAGTCTGCACCACCTTCCCGTCACTGTAAGCTCTGCCAAGTGTTTTACATCATAAATAAGTCCTCAGGGTTTGCACTCTTGAAGTTAGAATGTTGGAAGATCAGGGTCTGTCAGTCGCACTGACTTCTGGAAGCCTTTCCCTGGAAGAATCCTCATCTGGAGTGATGCGATGTGCATTTCAAGATTAACAAACACCTTTTCGTTTTGATCGAAGTGGCTAAATGTGAAGTTGGCCTTGGCGGTGATGTTGAATTAATGTTCAAGGTTCATTCCCGGGCACGGGATTGTACAACTACATGCAAGTTGTACTCTGTTTATGTAAACTTTGACTCAGGTTTTACATTTGTTCTTTTCTAGATCAATGTATGTGTTCAAGTGATTGTGTCTTCACCTGGAACGAGTAGGTGACCACAACTGCCATGAACCAAACCGTGGCGCTGACACCCTTGGCTGTCCCCGTGGTCCTGCATCGATGGAGCGTACTGGACGCGTGGACGACAGCGAGGTACCGATCTATGCAGATACTGAGAGGGGAGGCAGAGTAAGGGGGCTAGCACGAAACTTTTTTTTCGCCGCGCATGCTGGGACTTATTTGAAGTGGCGAATGAGGTGATGAAGCACCCACCTGGTCAGAAACAGTATGCTGCAGTACATGTTGACAAAGTAGCTGAAGGTGTGGACGTAGGAGCAGGCCACACACTTCCCTCCGCTGTGGTACAGGGCGATACGAGCCGGCAGCGACAGCGCCACCAGCAGGTCGGCTACCGCCAGGTTTATGGTGTAAACCACCGAGGCTGAAGAGTGGGTGGAGGCCCCGCAGAAGACGTAGAGAGCCAGACTGTTGAGGACCACACCGACCACCAGCATCAGACAGTTACACACCTGCAGCAGGAAGGGACAGAGGGTCAGGGCTCTTAATGTGGATATAATATATGCCATCTGTAACAGTGATGATAAGGATTAAATCAAGATGATCTGTCTTACCATGAGAGAGACCCACACAGCGTAGAAGTCCTGGTACAGCTGCACATCCAGGTGGGCCAACCTGTGCAGGTATCTTCCCCCCCAGCCCTGGTCCCAGTTGCTGCAGTTAGTCGGGTCGGGGGTCAAGAGGGGCAGGAGGGGCAGGAGGGGCCCGATGGTGGAGGTGGAGGTGTTGGTGGTGAGAAGGAGCTCCATTGGTTGAAAAGGATGAACGACTGACAGGATGATGTCCGGGTGACAAGAGAAGTGAATCAATGATAAGATTGCCGACACTTATGCCACAATATTAATATCTGTTCGCTAAAATATCACACACTCTACAAAAATTTAAATGCAACTCTATTGTTTTTTTTGCCCCATTTTTCACAGGTTTAAGTAAAAGATTTAAGACTGCTCGTGAATTCAGCTCTATGCTATGGTATCATGTAACACTATCAAGCTGTAGTGCTAGCTAGGAGGTGGCTGAATGCTAACTTATGTCGCCAACCAAATATGTTGTTTAACCTTCGAAATGTGGCCGGACGGGGGAGTTTTCACCGTCATTCATCGTTACAGTTGCTGATCAGTCAGGAAGCGGTAAAAAGATGACGATTTGTTAGATTCACAACATTTATAAGACACCTACAGCAACATTTGTTTTTATATGACAAACTGGAACACAGCAATATGACATTTGATCTGAACACCCGGAGTGTGACAACAGAAGAAAATGGCTGCCGTCTGAATCTGGTCCGTAAAGGGACGCGGCTGTAAAAATAGTAATATATCATCTGCATAAAATCACACTTAGCCTTGTGTTTACAGCGTTGAAGTCTGATTTCAATATTATCTTGTCTCTGTTGGTGGTTATTCAAGTCATTACAGCAATCCAATTACACTTTGCAACGTGATCATTCTCCTGACTCCTTTGTTTGTCGATTTTGAAGCCTAAAGCATATCAGGCCTGTTTCCAACCTTGTACTGTTGCTGTCCACTTTTCACCTCACAGTTAACTTTCCAAGCAGGAGTTTAAACGCACGGCAGGAACTCTCGTGATGTCTGAAGGAGACAGATAACTCAACCTTATACCCTGGAGTCGGCCGCAGATGCCATATTATAAATAGACTTACACGGCTCAACTCTAAAGTGATGCAATGTGCGTAAGAGTCCTCTGCATTTTCATATTTGGTGAGTAGATACACACAGGGATTGAAAAGTGATCAACATCAGCAGAAGTTAATCCAGAGAGAGAGACTTCAGAAATCCTCGTTTTATAAACAGCGTCCTGTCTGACTGTGGAGACGACTGGCTGAATCCATCTTCGTATGCTCTCTATGAAGAGATGTGACACTTTTTTAAAAGTTAAGTGCGCGACCTCGTGCGTTACTTTAAACACAGTGCACAATATTTAGTGAACCGTGTCAGCGGGCGCTGGTATTTAACACACTCCCTGATATACGTTCGTGTTGAGCAAGTCACATAAATTTGACGAATGTAACACATCCTGTTTAAAGGAGAGGAGGGGGGATTTGAAATCCTCGACGTGCAGATGCTGTTCACTCTCAAGAGGTTTTAATGTGATGGAGGCCTATCTATACAATAGGCTAAAAATAGAGTAGGGATCTGAAAGGTGCTCTGGTTGGACTTAGAGGAGGTGAGGGGAGGGAAATGGTGGGAAAGTAAGATAATGTTAAAATAGGTTCTGCGAGTTGTAAAGTTTTTATACTTCTAAGTTTACTTATTAGTTTCAGTTTCTTTTCACTAACAAAAATACTTGCGAAAAAAAGGTTTAACAATAATAATGAATTTTATTTGTTATGCACTTTATATTGAGCAAACAATCTCAAAGTGCTACATCATTGAAGGTGCAAAGAATAGGGCCACTTGTCAAAGTCATACTCCCAAAAAATAGGCGACAGGCAGCATAACAACAAAGTAACTCTTAAGTCCTGCCAGCTGTAGCTACCGTTGCCATGAACACCAGGGGAGTTGATGTGCGAAGTAACTATGGGCAAAATGGTTAGCATGCTTACTTCAATAGGTATCTCTGCAACACAATACAAGTCTTTGACATAACTTCTAAACTGAACACTCCATGTGATCACTTTTTCATTTTTTTTTTCTCCATGTCAAAAAGCCAGGTCATTACAAAAAGGAGCAACATTAATTGTGATGTTCCAGCACCACCTCAGAGATATCAGATCGTGGAACGAAAGTTGTGTTTTCCACCAAATTTAATTGGATCACTGTTTATTGAGTCATGACTATCTAGTGATTATTTTCCCAACTGCTTTAAGCATCATAGTTAATTCCTGACCTCAGAGATAGTTGTTTGATTGTTTTGTCCAAGGATTATGTTGGAGAAGAAAGAATTTTGATGCTTTTACAGTCGAGTGTCATCTTGACTTTCTGTTTAAACAATAACTGCAAAAGACCTCCAGCGAAAGTGTGTTCAGCTGAGGGCGCCCTACGTAAAGTCTATGTAAGACAGAAATGGACACCTCACTAAACACAGATTACAAAGTGTTTGTATTTTTAACTTGAATCGTTTAGACTTCACCTTAGAAGCCCGAAAAGCGGCTAAATCTTCATGGCAAAAATGATAAAACATGGCTGAGCATTTGAATAATTTTAATGAAATCTAACCCTTTTTTTATTTTTCTTCCCCTTTTAAGATGGACTGGGCGACTTCTTTCGTCACCTAGAACAAGGCAGACACACCAAGTGCATTTCTCTAAATCACAGCTATACAGCTTATTGTTAAGAGTCTCATGACAGACCCAACTACTTTTGGCCAAAAACCGTCTATACTTTCCCTCATAGATATACCAGACATGGATGAGCCCCTATCTGTTAACACGTCCTGCTGAGGAAGGTCTTTCCACTCTTCATCATCATACAGACAGTTGGATAAAACATGTCAGAGAGGCTGGATTCAAAAGACAGAAAAAAATACCCACATGCTGCTACCTCAGTCCTGATTCTACTTTCTTTAGTTTATTGGTACCCTACACCTGCAAAGGATAACGGAGCCTCCCGTTGATTGTCTGCGGCCCGTCAGACTGGATCGCATAAAAAGAAATCTCTGGCTTCCTTTAACTTAAACTTTGAGTCCATCAATCCAAACAGTTTCAGACGGACCAGTAAAATCCACTTTATGTAAATTTTATCAACAAGCAACAAAACACTGAACGCTAAACAGATTGATAAGATGTTTCATACCTTGCGGGGACAAAGTCAAGGTGCGAAAAGCCTTCGCCAAGTAGATCCACCTCCAACTCCCTAAAGGTTCGATGTTTATATCCTTAAAGTTACTTCTTCTTCTTCTTCTTTCTTCCCTTCTATTATTCTCTCAGAAGTAGAAAGGAGTTGGGATGTGAACCTCTCTGGGCGGGACTGGAGTTGACAATCAGGCAGCAGGACCTCCTACTCATCTCTTCATCATGTCGCCCCCTCTGTCGCACTGAATGAACACAAATCAGAACAGAAACACAGTAAAAAGAGTCATTCTCCCGGCTCCTTTGAGTTTCATCTTCTCTGGCTTTCTTCCTCTTATTTTGCCAACCTTGATTTTCTCTCAATCTTCATCATCACTCCCTCCTCTCCCTCTGTATTACTGCTTTATCCCCGTCTCTTTCTCCTTCTCTTTTCAGAGGGATGGAAGACAGTAGAAGGGATAAAAAGAATGGCACGTAAAACACATTTTGGACCCATAAGTTAAAAGCTTGGTTTATGTGGGTGTTGAGGCGGGCAACGGTTTGCAACAGATAGGCAGTCGAACCAGGCAACAAAAGGGGAGTCAGGAAAAAAATAGAAACATAGCTACACTGAAGGGACTTGGTAATAACAGGATCTAAAACAGCACTTGAGTAAGTGGCAAAATAGAGTGGAAACATTAAGAGCTGGCTGATGCTGTGACACAGACTGTCATGTCTTAGAGAGACAAAAGGAAGGAGACACTGTAACAAGACTATTTCGTTCAAGTAGGTTTTCAATAAAGTTTATTTAAAGCTGTCTCCGGGGTGGTCCCACACTGAAAGGGTCACTGAAAGTGCTCTGTTTGCATCCGTGTAAATATCTGACTCAATTAGAGAAGAGAAAGGGGGAAAATAATAGAGAGAAAGAGACTAACAAATATAAACTGTTTCTGCAGATGTTTTCACAAAGCTGCCAGCCTGAATGAGTTTCATCAAAATTAACACACACACACTTCTAGAAACAGAAAAAGAGGGAGAAAGACGAAGAGATCTTCTACATTTGTTCTAACAGAGATTTGGAGGGAAGCAGCACCTCATAAACCACGGTGACATAAACAACCAGAGCGATGGCCACCACTCCAGTGTGTGTGTGTGTGTGTGTTTCAGTGTGTGTCAAAATGTCAAACAAACTGCTGTAGCACAGACCTCGCCTGACTACTAGCAGATGAATTCATCGTGGTTTCTAATGAAAGTAATAAGGGACTTTTGATTTATGTTGCATCGCTGGTGATGTCATTTCGCAGAGTGCCTGGTTAATGTTCGACTAAATCTTTCTTGGCTTGTTCAAATATTTGAAACCTTTGTCAGATCTATCCTGGTCAGGCTTGTTTAAAGTGCTGGAGACAGAGAGGAAGGATGTCCCACTTGACACTTTAGTGTGGATTTAGTGGGGGGAAAGGAGTTCTGATATATAGTAGGAAGCTATATTCAATATTTTCGTTAGAGGACTTCATGAGTAAAACTGGTGCTTAGTTTAAATCCTATATTACTTCTAGGATATTTTGGAAGTTGGATCAACTCTATTATCTTGGCTTGTTATTATAATACATAACATGAATGTAACAGTGGTTAATTTATAATAATCACAGGGATTAATTTAGTCATAACGACCAAGGCCTAAATTAGATGATTTGTTTTGTTTTGTTTTGAAAACATTCCATTAGGACCCGCCCAAATCTGCCTCTTATTGGCTTGATTGGATGCTCTTGTTGGGATTAGAAGAGCAGCCAATCAGAGGCTTAGTAGGGGCGGGTCGGTGAAATACGAGCTGCGTCACCGTTTGACAACAGCCGTGGAAACCCTTAAAATATTCCGTTCCTTAGCAACACCAAATAATTAAGAGGTGACCACTGGTTACGCATTTTTTGTTTTTACGCCCCCCTAAGAGCACCGACGTGTGGAAATATCACAATTTACAACGACACGTAATTTACATAATTTTAATTTAAACGTTTTAACTTCTGGTAGCGGAACGTCTTATTTTGTACCACACGGAACCGGTAGCTCAGGGGGACGGAAACCACATCTGTAAACAAACGCAACGCTCGTTAGCAACAGATTTAGTCAGTAAACACATGTGTAAATCGGTCGTGGACTAGCATAACTCGGAGAAGATGTTTAAAAACACGTTCCAAAGCGGATTCCTGTCCATTTTGTACAGCATCGGCAGCAAACCGCTTCAGATATGGGATAAAAAGGTAAGCAGCGATTCAGAGTGGACGCTTTCAAGCTTATCAAGCTGCCTTAGCTGGTCGTGCTAAAGCTAACTAGGTATATTTCGATTAACTGCGCAGCCTTGATATAAATAATTTCCTGTATGCGTACACAGGTGAGGAATGGTCACATCAAGAGAGTCATAGACAATGACATCCACTCGCAGGTGTTGGAGGTCGAGGGGGCAAACGTCAGGTGAGTTTGTGTCTGTTTGACTGATTCTTCAGCTCTGGGGAATTCGTTAAAGCGAGGTCTCCTGCGCCATCCCGCTCTGTTGTCGCTGTCATAATAACGAGTCGTGCCATTAAAGCGCGGCTGGGAGTGACATCCCGGAAATACACATGAGGGTTGCATGTAGTCACCCTTATCTGTCTCTCTTGTCTTTGCAGTACCACCTACATAACATGTCCTGCAGACCCCAAGAAGACACTGGGCATCAAGCTTCCCTTCCTTGTTATGATTATCAAGAATCTGAAGAAGTATTTCACCTTTGAGGTCCAGGTGGGGTATTTGCACTCTCACAGCCTCCGACCCGGTTCCATGTTTTGGTGGTATAAACCAAGTGAAGTTGACATATAGTCTCCCATCTTTAAACTTTGTAGGTGTTGGATGATAAAAATGTTCGCCGGCGGTTTCGGGCGAGTAACTACCAAAGCACGACGCGAGTGAAGCCGTTCATCTGCACCATGCCGATGAGGCTGGATGACGGCTGGAACCAGATTCAGTTCAACCTGTCGGACTTCACCAGGAGGGCCTATGGAACCAATTACCTCGAGACGCTGCGTGTACAGGTTAGTGCACAGGGACAGATCAGGAATCAGCAACTATTACTGTATTCTCTGAAGTCTAACCTGTAGTTTATCCTCTCAGATCCACGCCAACTGTCGAATAAGGAGAGTGTACTTCTCAGACAGACTGTACTCTGAGGATGAGCTCCCGGCAGAGTTTAAACTCTACCTGCCTGTCCAAAACCAGAAAGCCAAGGTGACACACACATCCATGCGCACACCTCACTGTATTTACTTATAGCACCACATATAACTTTTCTGTTTTTTGTGTTTGTCTCTTGCAGCAGTAGATATTCTCATCCAGCTCTCTCCCCCCCCCCCCTGGACCTGATGTGGAGTTTAGCTGTAAGATTTTCTGCGTGTAGACGTATGATGAACTTTGTAATATTATATTGTAATTTTGGAGCTAAGAGTTTTGAGTGCCGTCTTGTGTTGCTCTCTGCACAATAAAAGTTTTTTATGGACCCATTCATCCCCAATTTCAATGCATGCTGTATTTTAAAGACGACAGTATCATTGCAAGCCAAAGAACCAGGAAATTCACAATAAGCCGCTGATACCTTACTACTAGAACAAAGGCCCAGTGCTGGTGTTTGTAAGCACAAAGAAAAACAGACGAGTCCATTCATCAAATATAAATAATCTTTATCAAACAACACAAATAATCCCAAGTGAAAGGCTATGAAAATGATTTGCATTCCCAAAACATATAATCTATGATTCACTTTGGATTTCTGTATACAGTGTGAACAGATCAGCAATACATTAATTTCACTAAATGTTGCATCAAACAATCATCCGCGAACAAAATGTACTTAAAGCTGCGTCTTCAACTCGTTTTCCAAATGCAGTAAGTGCAAGGGGTTTCAGGAGAACAAGATAACATGACAAACGAACTGGGGAAGAATTTTGATATCCCCGTTTTAAGCATAAACACTGTGACTTTGTATTTTCCTTCTCGCAATATCAGAAAGACAAAACAAAAGCCAGGTATAATTAAAAGTAAACAACTGAACTGTGTGAACACAATGGCACACTGGAGAGTCATGCAAATGAAAACAAGAAAAAAAATGAACTGCACCATTTAAGTACGAGTTGAAATTACCATTCAATGTCTCTGCCAGCATATTCTGTCACAGACTGACTTGAGTCATGTTAATCTTTTAGTGGTCAAGTCTTTCCACTGCATCAATGTGCATTTTGGCATTGAGATACAGGAGATGCAAATGTGGTACTCAAGGCATTGTTGCTACATCTGCTGCTTCAGCAATCATCCTCAGATGTTCACTCTTTAAAAACCAAACACTGAACAAATGTCACACGCTCACTACTGCAACATAGGTTATAAACTGGGTCACATGTGTTGACAAAAGTCAGGTCAGATTAGTGGATATATAAAGCTGCCATTTGTGCGCTGAAATACCAATAACAGGATAAGATTTACATAAGGCCCTCATTAACAACATCAACTGATTTAAAAATTAATACTGGAAAAACGGTCATACTGCTGTAGGGTGACATTTGGACAAGAATTTGAAGTAAGGGCAGCAAGTGTTTTTTCAAATGCTAGAAGACATCATAGATATAAATGCACTGTGAATCTTGGATTAAAGAGAAGCACATTTCTTTGCTTCAGTAGTATTGGCCTGTGTCTTTTCCATGTAAAACTGTTGGTATAAAATGTTTGTGTTGAGAGTAAGCATTTTTTTCCCCAGCAGGCACGTATGAATTTCAATAAGGATCTTCAGTCTTTTTGAGAACTGGTGTTATGATTCAACAACAGCGTTATGCCTCAAATGTGGTCAGGCATAGGGAAAGAAAAGAGGACATATTAAAAGAAAAAAACCTGAAAAGGCTCCAATTTAATTTAACATTTAAATTGGAGCCTTAACATTTTCAGTCAACTGTCATATTTGTAAAGCATATTAAAGCATAAAAAGTGAAACACAAGGACATCTTTCTATAATAACTGATATGGCAAAATCCATATTGGTGATACTGTAATGGCTTTCAAATCAAGACTCCTAAGAATTTAGGAATTTAGATACTGAAAAAAACTGAGAGATGAGATGAGATGAGATACTGAAAAAAATGTGGCGTGAAACTGCTGTTTGAAACTCATTATGACCACCACAGCTGCTGTCTCTTTGGAACAACCCCTCACTTAACAAACTGTCAACAAGCAAATAACAAAATATACAAATTATTTTACCAAAACATATTTTCCTTACATGATTGCTATAACTTAAAGAATACATTCATAGAAATCTATTGCTTTAGTTGAGAGCATGCATCTCTTTAAAGTGCAAAAGACATTCATTGGTTCAAATCAGTGAATCAACTACTGCAGTAAATCATTGATTGTAAATAAAATACAACGCAAAATTATAATAATTTCTACATGGCAAAACATAACTGCGGACAGATGCAGCTATACAACGTATAAAATAAAACCTGATAAGTCAAATGCAACACAAAAAACACAATAAAGCCAAGGCAGACAACACATCTGTAGCATGTACTGATACACATAGAGCTTGCATTGATGTTCTTAGTAGTTGAGAAATAGAAAAGAAGAGGTTGCTTGGAGGTCCATGACTGTACAAGTAAGGTACTTATCAGTCTTCAGTTTCCTGCCTTTGGCCACATTTGTTTAACAAATCTTGTTATTATAAATATCTGTAATACTCAACAACCTCATTGCTTCTAAAAGAGTGTTTTATACAGAATACTTAATACAATTTGAACACCTCGAGACAGCCTACATTGGAAATTGGAATTTTGAAGCCCTAGCTTGGAGAAACAAACTGTTAATCTGGCTTCATAATAACACTGTTGCCTTTGGAAACAAGTAAAAAGTTTTTCAACCACAGAAACATAGAAACAGCATGTTCATATTGGCTCTACAGAAGCAGGATCCCGTCCTGGCTTCTGCTCGCTCGGCAGTGGTTCACATTTGTTTCCAAAACTCAAGCAGTGCCTGGTTAAAAATACTGTTTCCACTTTAAAAGCACTTCAATATATAGTTAATCAACATTTTGTTGAAGGTCAGGCGGAAAAGTGTTATTAAATGCACTGAACCTTTGTTTGAACTCACGAATCATCACCCACTGATATTGGCCGCTTGAGGAAACCTTATCACCGCACATTTACTTTAGATAAAATCATTCATCTAGCTTATCCAACAGTGATGGATCAGTTTCAATTAAAAGAGATCAACGTGCTATTTCACTCTAAGTTTAGGATCCAATGCAAGTTTGAGATATTAAGACAGGGTGATGGCTGTAGATACAGACGTTTGCCTAAAGTTGCCTTTGTCCTAATAAAGTGGAATACCCCTTTAAACCAGGCACTCCTGTTGTTAGAGCAAGTTCCTGATATCCTCTTGGTCATTTCTATTTAGTGCAAAAATCAAGAAGTCAAAAATAATTCTCCTGTTGGCTTCATATTGGCAGAGCTTCTTCATACTTGTCTGCATTTACTCGTTGAATTGTCCTGCAGGCTGGTATATGTGTGTGTGTGTGTGTGTGTGTGTGTGTGTGTGTGCACATGTTAATGTGAGTGACTGCGGAAGCTTTTTTGCAGTACTATGTAGTGCCCCCATAATGAATGACGTAGTAGTCATGAACATACATCAACACAGCGACAGGCTGGCCAATGATGAGGGAGATCCACACAGCGGCGTTGCCATAGTTTCCATTTAGGAAACGACTCACAAACCAGGCCAGCGGAACCTGGAGAGATGACAGTTCAGAGGTCAAAGTGTGCTTGGGTGTTTTTAGGATGAGGGAGAGAGATGCAACATTCAAATGTGTCTTACCTGAGCCATCATTCCCATAAAGGCCCACAGTCGGAACATCTTCAGAGGAACACTCACCAGGTACTGAAGGAAAAAGTGTTTATCAAAATCTATTGGAATAAATATATATAAGAAGGTAAAAGCTTCACACACATAACTTTTTATTTCTAGCTTAAAGAATGTATGTTTTGGCTCATCTTGACATACTCAGATGTTGCCATCATGTTTTAATGAAACAAATATCCACAACTGGCTGTTTCTTGTCCAGACATTAATAAAAAGTAAAAAGCAATACATATGTTTTGAGGTTAAGTTAGCTGATATAGAGACTTTCATAGTGCTTCGTGGAAGAGTCCATGCTGTTGGTTCACCTCGTGGAAGAAAGCCGACACCAGGAAGACAGCGGTTTGAGCACAAAACTTGTTGATCCCCTTCCTCAACATTGGCTTATAAAAGTGTCTGTAACACACAGAGACACATGATTAAGGGAAGGGAAGGCAATTCTGGAGAAAGACAGTTGATATGGTCATTAAATATCCACTCTTTCTGTCGGTATTCGGCCCGAAATCTAACCCAAAGTGTCTGTATTTGACAACTTGGCAGTGAGACTTAACAATAATGAATTATTTCTTTTTTAAATCATTGCACTTCAAATTCTAGGAAATACAAGCTACAGTGAATGTGAAGCCAAAACATCAAACAAGGAGTCAAAGTTTAAAAAATACTGAAAAAAAAAAGATATTTTAGAAAGGTTGGTAGTCACCTCAGACACCACTTGTGAACTGGGATATTCCAGTTGGCCCAGAAATATGTGACAGTCTCAGAGTTCCTGAAATAAACCAAATGACACAGTTTGAGAATTTGAATACTAGGTCATTGGACCTTCTGAATGATGCATATATGTGTACTTTAGTAAATGCTTTTATTGTGTGTGCTGTTTTACAAAAACAAATTACTGGTATGTATGTGTGTAGTTGTTCGTTTATGCACACTTTAATTTGGAAACACTGAGCTACTGGTGTTTGTAAGATGTGGTTGTGAGACACATGTAACTGTGTGACTGAATGCTGCTTCCACTCACCACCAGTCTTTGTAGAACTCTCTGTCTCCGAACTGCAGCAGCTCTGCCACAAAGTTCATAGAAGAGTGGAAAAACCAATAGAAGAATATTAACCATATCAGATGGTTAGGGACCTGGGAGAGGAAGAGGAAGAGGAGAGGAGAGGAGAGGAGAGGAGAGGAGAGGAGAGGAGAGGAGAGGAGAGGAGAGGAGAGGAGAGGAGAGGAGGAGTCTGGGTTGGTAGGGTTACACTATGGTTGCCATGCAAACTCTTTCAATACACATGCGAGACAGTCGTCACAACTGTTTCAATATGTAAAGTCAAATGGTAGAGGAGGTCTATAGTGTTATGCGAGGGAAAGGGTTGGTAAAATTCCAAGAAAGCGGAAGGTAAGTTTTCTTTGGAAATCTTGCACAATTTCAATGTAAATAAAAAAATGGTTCCTTTTATTAGTGACTTTATTTTGTAACCTTGGTTTTTACCCTTCATTATCTATAAATTCCTGTGGAAACACAGTATGTCACTCTACTCACAGCTAACTTTAGGAGGCGCTCCATCATCCTAGAAAAGTCCATTTCCTGTGAGAGACATGAACAATGAGATTTCTTCATCATCAATGTCTGATCTTAACAAAAAACCAATAATGGTATATGAGCAGAGGTTGTTGGTAAGGCTGTGAGGAACAGACACATTACATGCAAGGTAATAAATGAAGTGTATGTGTTTGTGTGTGTATATGCACCTGAAACGGTTTCATTGAGTTCTGTATGGTGGGAACCATCCACTGGAAGACACAAACGAAGACTGTTAGTTTGCAAATAGGAAACAATTTTCATGATCTGATCCTCTCTCCTGAACCTTGTGTGTGCAGAGTAAGTCCTGAACACTCGTCTGTGTGATTCAAATCATGTAAATGTTCAACATACCTGTTGTATCAATCCCACCAACAGCTGTGTGAAGAAAAGCTATGAGAAAGAGCAAAAAGTGTTAACACGCATGTCTGTTTTTTTGGTTCATTACCACCCATCTCAGTTTAAATTACCAAGAACATAGACACTGGTTGTGCGTGTATGTGTGCGTGTGTGTGTGTTTGTTCCCTCTCACCATTTCAAAAAGTCTTCTCATCAGGAACCTTTTGCGTATTCGAGATGACCGCGGGAAGTTGAGCTGGTAGCAGAGAGTTGGGGCAAAGACAAAGTAGTACATGTCTACAGACACAAGGAAACAATACATTCATTTATTATTAAAACGCTTCATTTAGAAACTCTGGAATGTATCTCCGTGTGGGCACCATGGTTACCTCTGTGGGTGAGGTTGCCTGGGTAGGTGACATGAGCATGAACAGCTGAACCGTTGGATTGTGCCACAGACGGGCCTGAAAAACACATAGAAAAAAAAGGGAGATGTTAATTAATCCGTACTTTCAGTCTCAAAAGTTCATTTCACTCACTGCCATATCCATGTTTTCCTACAACAGTCAAACAAATGTGTATTAGAGTGAGGAGATAAAGTAATCAAGTTGTATTTGAGACTAAAAATAGATTGAAACCATACACCACTGTGATCTGTCAGTGTGTGTTAGCCAAAAGCTTCATGCCACACTTTCTTGTCACCACTAGATGGTAGTAATAGCAAAATAATACATACAAAAATATGATATTTGTGTGTATATATCTAGTTTACAGGCCTGAATTTAGCCAAATTAAGCTCATTGTCTGAACTGGACACTAGGGTTAAGTGCCCTGCGCTACATGTGTGTGCCTACTAGTTTAATAATATCTCCTCAACACTTTGTGTGTGCTGATATACTTACATGAGTATGATCGTGTTAGTCTCTTGGCTTTTGCCTGTCTTATTTCTCGACACCACCTGTTGGTGTCTTGGTAGGAGTACAGCTTGAGAAACAAGACTGTGTAGACTCCTAGGGAGAGCACACCACCCACTGACAAGCACACGTACACACGCACACACACACGCACAAAGGACCATTGACTATGTGCAAAATATGTCAGATAATTGAAGCACTGTGTACAGATAGGAACAATGTTAAAAACTGTTTATTGGCTCAATCGTTTTCCAAATTAATTCACATTCAAAATGCCATATTTATGTCTCCTAACTTTACCGCATAGACATGTATAAATTAAGTATGTACCTGGGGTCATGGAGGGCACAGAGAGCACAGTGGCTGAAGGAAATATCAACAGGGAAGTCAGGTTGAACATGTGAAGGATCAGTCCAGTCATTTCGGAAATGGTACCCTTGAAAAGATGAGAGAAAAACAGAAGAGTTTAGCCATTAACCCTCATACAACTAATAAAGATATGCCTTCATTATTACTTCTTCTTTGCCTTTTTCATAGTGTTTTAGATTATGTTATCTTATCTGGACCAGGAGTGGGAGGTTTCTTATCAGAGTAAAGAGCAGGCACAAAAAGGGGAGGATTTACTGAGTACACTCCAGGATGTTAGCGCAAACATCCTTGATAGGAGATCCCTGGTTGATAAATATATAAAGCCCACACTCTCTTTACAGTTATAGATTTTAAAATGCAGCAATACGTTCAATCCCTAATCACAGTCATATTATCACCTGAAGGTTGATCAGATCCAGACAAATGTGAGGTCAACGGTCCATAGGACTTTTTAAGCAAAGATGACAAATGTATGCAAATCATAGTAAGTACTCACCACAGCCAGACGCCTCTCAGTGTACAAGGCTGCTAAGATGAACACATTAGACACTGAAACAGAGAACAGACAAACAACAGATTCTTAAACTACAGCATATAGTAGGTTGATTCTATTACTCACAGCAAACACAGACAAAGAGATGGAAGAAACTGGTAACTGGTGTTGAACGCTGAGTTTGTGGTCAATTTTAGGCACAAATTAGCACTTTATTCAGATTGATTGTTCTAATGTCAGTCTGTCAAGTCGGTCAAGAAGAGGAGGACAACTATGTTTTTTCATCTTTCAGCTTAATATTGACTTGTTTCACTGCAAGTTTTATTTTCCATAAAAGAGACAATGTCAAATCATCTCTGAGTGAATAAAGAGTAAATTATCAGTAACAGCTGTGCTGGAATATTAAATGCAAAAACTCAAAATGCATC